>NC_064614.1:861893164-862196195 GCF_023898315.1 Schistocerca nitens
AATTGAGAACGTTTGCAGCATTATGGGTATTATCGTCCTACAATCTCGGGATTTTGACGATCTAACGCGCCAATTGGACGGAATTTGGCACGATATCGCTCAGGACGACACCCAACAGCTCTGTCAGTCAATGCCAAGACGAACAACAGCTTGCGTAAGTGTTCGAGGTGGACCAACACGTTACTAACTTGCTCAGTTTGTGACGATCTAATCATTCAGTTTTTATGGAATTGTAATCATTTGTTTGTTGCTACATGTAATTCACACCTATCGATTTCCGTCCCATTCGGGTAATACCTTCGTGGTGCGTGGACTTTGTTTTTCTGTCTTACAGTGTAATTCCAGCGGTGGTGTTCTACATGCCCTACTCTGATACATGCAACCTAAATATCGCTGGATTGCTAGTGAAGCAGTATGACTATAGCAGCGCCTAGAGAACTCAAAACTTGTAAAGAAATATCACGACTCTCAACATTTATTCGTTTCTCGAAAGAGAGCAGAGGTCTGCTGCACGTAACCCCACCTCATTCCACCCACTTAATGGCCGACAGCGAGGCTGTGATGAGGCGATATGTCAGCGCAGGTATTTTCTAATTACCTGCCTCTTGTCTTGGCGAGCCGGTGCCAGCAGGTTAAAGGCAAACACTGCCCCTGAGTTGTTGGTCTAAGCCTGGCAATGTTATTAGCAAACTGTGTACAGCCTACCGTCGCTTCTAAGTAACTTACGTCTCTTCAAGCAATAAGGTAGATCAGAAGAAAATAACTCGTTGTGTTTTCCTGTATTTCTGCGCTCTTACGCGGACGATTTAATATCTGATTAATTCGAAATGAAGGGAGACAAACTCACTCCACTTACAGAGGAGACGAGTTTTACGACTAAGTCAACATTTAATTGTAATACGGTACTTAATTCCGAGGAGATATTTGTGTATTGGAGCATAATACGTAGATGTTGTGGGTTCACATAAAATTTATCTGGCATTATCTAATGCATCTCAAGGACATTTTATGGGATTCGGGCTATGTGCAGAATACTCCAATAAATACCGCCGTTGTTCTTCGTACCAGGATGATATGGTGCTCGTTTTGTGCACTGGAACATTATTCCTATGATGGAGAACGCTGACTGGTACGCCAGTGTGAGAAAAATGCGAAGTGATTCCTGAATTGCTCCAACAATTTTCTCATCGATCTTCGATAATGGTTGGAGGGTAAACTAGGAAATGCAGCCCCAGAACATTAGCTTCGAATTTCGTTATCGCCACAAACTATTCATGTTAGCACTGTTGTGCTTCATCCAGAAGATCGTCAAACATTTTTGTGTATCACAAAGGATAAAATTTGCCTTTTCTCACCAAGAAACTTCCTTACAAATCTTCTTACACCAATGTCGTTCTTTTTTACCGCTTCAAGAAATTGTGTATATGAATGAAATTGTTGTGTCACTAACTCTGCAGTAGGTCTACATGAGGTAAAACGTAAATCTTCAGTATTTATTCACCATTCTAATAAACTTCACATCTAAGAAGCTGAAGAAGTAGGTCGGGTACAATGCACACGTCTCCTTTCCCACGATAGATACACCACAGAAAAACATGAAAGGGACATTTTCTGGAAACCTCATTATTTTCCCCAACTGCGACGCAGGTTTGAAATTTGGTTGAAAGATGACTACAACAATCCTCTGTAATAATACAAAAGCGTTGAGCCGTGCGACGTCACCTTCAGGTTCGGCAACTCTTCAGACAATAAGGTGTCGACTCATGTGAGGTGTAAAGTCGGTTAATGACGTCATATTGGCACCAAATTTCATCAAAATTTTGCCTAAGCTCACTGTCGACGTGCCAGACGATGCGAAGATCATCACACCCTGCTTACCCTCATATCACATGTTCTGTTTGACAGTTTTGCGATGGTGGTCAGAACCATGAAACCAAGCGTTTAAACCACTTGGATTTTGTATAGATGGCTGAGGAAGGCTTTTCAGACACACCGACTCTCAGAATCGTCATTATGAGGTCTCTGCAAAGCAGTGTGCTAGAGAACAATGTTCTTGATAGCCTCTGATACTGCTGAAATCCCCAAGATGATCGACCCCTTCTCTAAGGACACGGTGAGGATGCAACCACATTGAACGGGATCTGAGCTCTTTGGAGTGTAGTGCAACCAGAAGTTTTGCTCTGATATACAGGGTGGAACCACTAGGAACTTTTCAAAACCATTCGACAAAATTTGAAATTGATCCGTAGCAGAAAATCCTGTTAATGGTTCTTTCAGCACGCCTGTTTAGTACCAATTTGCGTTGCGATCATGTTGTGGGGGATGCGACATTGACACGTGCATGAATAAAACGGTAAATGGTCCCCATAAGACCGCCAATTTGGAAACACCCTAAGTGCCACCAGTACATATTTGTTGGTACTTTATCGAGTGAACCTTTGACTGATTCTACGACGCCTGCAGGCAGGAAATCTCTTCAACAGCCGGCAGCTGAAAGAATGCGCCGTAGTGCTGCGTGCAAGCACATGGAATCTGAGGAGTTGCATTCTATTTTTTGACAGGCAGTGAGGTTCTGTGATAGAATGCTTGCTTGCCATGTAGGGGACTAGGTTCGATTCCCAACTGGTGGAAGCTGTAAACAAAGGTGCACGTTCTGTTACCATTTCTATGAAGTATAAAATACATGAAGACGGAAAAAACTCGGCAACGGCCGAGCTTGGTACTTGGTGGATCACTGGTTCGAATCTTCTTTCGGTCATTGTTTTTTCGTTTAGTTCGAATACCTGCATAATTTAAATACTAAATCTATCAAACATTTTCTAATTAGCAACTATCTAATTGCCATTGCTATGAAAAATCCAGTCTGCATTACAAATATAAATTCTTAATTACCAATATTTTATAAAACCGAGTTTTAATTTTTTTTAAATATAAATTATATATTTTCATCTATATGTAATTTGTTCTTTGTGTGTATGTTCTTGTGATAGATGGTCTGCAGCTGTTGATGTAATGATAGCACTGTTGACTTACCAACTATGTCTATAGGTGTTGCATCAATCTCGGTTGGAGGATTTATATTTTAGTTCGAAAGCTCGTGTACCATAAATATGAAAAACTACAAACATTCTATCGCCGTGTCGTCTTCACAAGTCACAGAGTGGTTAAGTTTTGCGTCATTTGTCTGCCCTGTAGCTGAGTGGTCTGTGTTGGTAGCTGCCATATTCAATTCCTGCTACTGACAGTGAGTTTTCCTTGATAGTAGTACTGAACCAGGCTCACTAAGCCTCGCGACGCCAGTTGCGGAGCTATCTGGATGAGAAGTTTCGGCCACAAGATCTGCAAAGCCGATAGCGGCCGGGAGAACTGTTTGCGGACCCCACGCCCCTCCGTACCGTATCTAGTAACGCCATTGGCAAAAGATGACACGATCGTGAGTCGGTCCCGATCGGTTTGTTGAAGGCGAAAGTGACGAAGCTTTGTTATGTACCATTATTTGTCTATCAGACGCTAGTATCTTGTACAATAGATGTCCTGTAATTTCCAAACAATTATAACGGCATCATGTCTACAAACATATTAGAAATAACACCATGATAATTCTGCCAGTCACTGTGCAAGTACCACGATGTTAATCTATACGTATGAAAGACAATGTCCTGACGACTGAATCATCATCGCCCAGCCAAAACCGCTAAAGGCAGAAACTTCATATTTGGAGAAGGTGTTGATCTTATACTGTAGGAGTCATTTAAGAAGGGATTTTTCTAAGTTCCACCCTGAAGGGGATGAAGTAGGAGATGAGAAGTTTTTAAAAATATGTCTGTATTAAGGAAATTTGAAGGTAGTACTGTGAAAATTAACATTTGGTTTCTCGGTAAGAAATAAATAAATACATGTTTCATCACTTTCGGCAGTTTGACCAAAAACGTGGTAAAATAGTGGCTGACTTTTTTATAAAATAAATCATTATTCAAGTCCTAGTATATTATTTTGAAAGCTACGTCTGTGAAAACAGGCATTTGACTTCTCGGTTAGAAATAAAAAATACATGTTTCGGAATTCAAAACCTAAGGAGGTGATGTAGCGGGTGAAAATTTTTAAAGCTAAATCTGTGACAATTGGTATTTGGCTTCTCGACTGGACAAAAATACATTTCACTGTTTTTGAAAATTCAAACTCTAAGGGAGTGAAACAGGGGGTGAAAACGTTTATGAAACAGTTTCTTTGTGCAAGCGTTTTTAATGCTAAATCTACAAAAACTGGTAATTCACTTCTGGGTTGGAAATGGAAAAAAATACGTGTTTCCTATCTTTGGCAATTCCACCCCCATTGGAGTGAAATAGAGCCTGACTCATTTTACTGCTGAGGGTAGAAACTTAAAATTTAGACAGTGTGTTGATATTGTACTTTAGGGATACTTTAAGAGGGGATTTTTCGATATTCCAGACCTAAGAGCGTGAAATAGGAGATGAAAGGCTTTCTGAAAGTATGTCGCTATTAAGGCACTTTTGAAGCTATAACTACGAAAATTTGTATTTGGATCCTCTGTCAGAAATAAAAATGTATCTCCGAAATTTTGGAAATTTAATCATTAAGGTGATGAAGTTTATAAAAAAATTGTTATTACCTAAAATGTTTCGTTACATTAAAAAATTTTTAAGGTTAAATCTATGAAAATTGGTGTATATATATATATATATATATATATATATATATATATATATATATATATATATATATATCTGTGTGTGTGTGTTTGTTTTGTGGGATGAAGGGCCGTATGGAAAGATCACCACAACACAAGAGCATGAAAGGCGTTATTAGCGAAAACCTAGAACTCGGTATACCTGAATCGATTTTTGGTCAGAAGTAGATTCGAAAAAGACCGTGCTTCTGTGGCCTTCGTAATGGTGCAATGTTTAGAAGGTGTTGCAGTTTGTAAACTACATAAAAATTCGATTAAAGAAACTCAAAAACACAAAAATCTGTGTGGATCATTGAGTCTACGCGCACGAAGCAGCGGGCGCTAATTTAGATTTATATCAGACGATAAACTGTTTCACGCTCATGCACGTATGTGTGCGTTTTTAGAGTTTTTCAAGCTTAAAAAATGAACATTTATGCGGTACACTACCCAAGTTGTCTTGAGTATTTAAAAAAAAACATACTTTCTTTTATTACGTAGAGTTTTCATCAAAGGTATAGTAATCTCCACATCATTCATGCATCACAAGAACTTAAAGTACACCTTGGCAGGGAAACATTTTATTGCCCAACTACCCCAATCCCTCTCCAACTGATTGTATCCATTTGCACATGAAAGTTTCCATTGTGGCAAGAAATTCCATTATTATCTCAAACAGTTGTCGTCTCTGTAAAAATGAAACACATGGCACGTAATTCAGTTTAAAATGAAATCAGCCATTCAATTTGATTTTTGTGTTCTGCTTACTGGCTCCTGGAAATTACTTCGTGGATCTGTTAATCAATATACGATAAAGTAAATTGTTGTTCCAGTCCTAACAAGAACTTAGTGAAATGGATAATGGCAATGCATATCAAAGTAATGTGGAATGACACAGCGCTGTGAAAGCACGAGATGTGATTGCGAAGAGGCGCGACGGCGTTCTCTTAACGACGTTCAGTTTATCGACGATGAGAAGGAGAACAGAGCGATGATGAAGGATGAGCCTAAAGAGTGTGCAAATTACGAAGAAGAAGAAGCAAACCTCTCACAGTAAATGTTCTACTGACAATGAGCTGTAATTAGCTATTTGGTAGAACTACATTATCAGATAAAAAGTATCCAGACACCCCAATGCGATGAGGAACTGACCAGCAGGAGTGACGACAGGCGGACCCACCAGTGTGTGGAAGGAAGCGGAGAGTGTTGTTGTCGGTAGCGAGGCAGTGAGAGCAGGAGAGATGAGTGACTTCGAACATGGACTGGTCACTGGATGTCGCCTGAGCAGCGGGTCCATAAGGGACTCTTGAAACATTCTAGAGATGACCATGTCAACTGTTGGTGATGTCTAAACTAAATTTATTCACAAAATATGAATACGTTTCACCTATTTAATACAGATGTAGATCGTCAACAGTGTACCTTCAGCCAAACATGCATGCGTACGTGTCTGAAAGTCATCTGCACCGAACTACACAAACACTCTACAATACAGACACTGCAGTAGCAGTATTGGTAATGTGATTGTGTAGTGGAGACGTTTAAAGCAAGACCGGGCAGACCTCCCGTACTGATGGACAGGAAATGCTGAGCATTCTGTAGGGCGTTTGTAGTAAAATGGCATGACGTCAGAGGAAGGAGCTGCTCATGAGCTCGAAAGTGCTACCAGCACTGCTGTTGGCACAATGACTGCATACGGAGATAACCGAGCGAGGTGGTGCAGTGGTTAGCATACTAGAAATTTCGGAAATTTTTTGTAAGGTCTTATGGGACCAAACTGCCGAGGTCATCGGTCCATAAGCCTACAAACTACTTAATCTAACTTAAACTACACTTAGGACGACACACACAACCATGCCCGAGGGAGGGCTCGATCCTCCGACGGGGGGGGGAGCCGCGCGGACCGTGACAAGATGTCCGAGACCGTGCGGCTACCCCGCCCGGCAGTATACTGGTAAAAACAAGCATCCGGCTATCGTGATTTAGGTTTTTCGCGACTTCTCTACGTCGCATCAGGCAAATGCTGGGATGGTTCCTTTGGAGGGGCATGACCAAAATCATTCCCCATCTTTCCCTAATTCGAAGTGACCGATGACCTCGCTGTTTGGTCCCCTGCACAATGGTCGACCAGCTCCTCGTCGAGTAATGATCGACGCCGCTGGGCAGCAGATGACAAGCAATGAGTGACTGAATGATTTATCACGCTACATCCTGTGTCAATCCGATTGAAGATTTTGGACTTGGCGAATGCCTCGAGAACTGTGTAGCACCAACAGTGAAGTACGGAGGAGGTGCTATTTCGATATGGTGGTGTTTCTCGTGGTTAATGTGAGGTTCCCTTATTGCACTTAATAATATGGAAAATGGGGAAAGATATGAACACTTCTGTGTACTCCATACAGTAAAAGAACAGTACACAAATGTCAGTAGTTTGTATGAACATGACAATGTACCCTGCCAAAAAGCAGCATCTGTGAGGTAATTGTTGTCGATAATAACGTTTCTGAAAGGGACTGGCCAGCCCAAGGTCTCGACCTGAATCCAATGGAACACCTTTGAGTTGAGATAGAACGTCGATTTCGCTCCGCACTCAAGCGTCTAAGTTCACTAACTTCTTTGGTTTCGGTGCTTGACGAAAAATGGCCCACTACCGTTCCTCTACGGACATTCAGACACGTCACTGACAGCGTTTTCAATAGAATTCAAGCCTTGAATAGGGGGAAGTGGGAGCAGGAGGAGACAAATGTTTAACTCCTATCGACAACAAGGTTATGAGAGATGGACTTCAATCTCGGATTAGCAAAGAATGGAGAATGAAAGTGGCCATGCCCTTTCGAAGAAACCATACCGGAATTTGCCTGAAACGATTTAGCGAAATCACGAAAAACTTAAATCAGGATGACTAACCTAAATCAGGAAGTTTGGACGCAGATTTGAACCGTCGTCCTCCCCAATACGAGACCAGTTTGATGACAACTGCTCTATACCGCTTGGTACATGGGAAAGGGTGGATACGACCGATATTAATTTGCACTGATAGGTGTCTGGCTGCTTGTGAGCAGACAGTGTATGTATGGTGTAACGATAGCATCATGATCCAATTTTGCGAAAATTAGGAAGCACAAATCTGGTTCTCCAGTTTTCTAAGAAACTAGAAAAACTGAAAAGGGAAATACGACGGCTAAATCTAGATATGGTAATGGTCAGTGAAGTGAAATGGAAAGAACACAAGCATTTCTTGTCAGATGAGTGTACGGTAATATCAACAGCGGCAGAAAATGGTATAAAGGGAGTAGCATTTGTTCTGAGTAGAAAGAGAGGGTAAAGAGTGTGTTATACTGAACAGTTCAGTGGTAGGGTAATTCTTATCAGAATCGGTAGCAGAGTAATAAAGTACGTAAAGAGAGATGAAGATCTAATAGTCATGGAAGACTGGAATGCGGTTGAAGGAGAAGGCGGAGAAGAAAGGCTTACAGGAGGATATAAGCTTGGTACTAGGAACGAGAGAGGTGACAGACTAATTGAGGTTCGCAATAAATATCAGCTGGTAATATCGAATACTCTATTCAAGAAGCACAAAAGGAGGAGGACTACTTGGAAAAGGCCGGGAGGTACGCGAATATTTCACTTATAGCACATCATGGTCAGGCAGAGATTCCGAAATGAGATACTTGGTTGTACGGCGGACCGAGGAGCAGATATAGACTCAGATACAGATTTAGTAGTGATGAAAAGTAGGCAGGGTTTCAGCGACTAGTCTGGAAGAATCAATATGCAAATAAGTTGGGTACAGATGTACTAAGGAATGAAGAAATATACTGGGAGAACTCTAAGGCTACAGATACTGCAGTAAGCAATAGCTCAGTAGAAATTTCAGCTGAAGAAAGAAGAGCAACTCTAGAAAGTGTAATCATAGAAGTTGGAGAGAAAAGCGTAAGTACAAAGGAGGGAACTGCGAAATGGCCATGGGTAACATAAGAAATATTTTAGTTGGTCGATCAGAGAAATAAGTTCAAAAATGTTCAGAGAAACTCTGGACTACAGGAATACAAGTCGCTTGGGAACGAAATAAATAGGAACCACAGGGAAGCTAAGGCGAAATGGGTACACGAAAAATGTGAAGAAATCCAAAAGTAATGATTGTCGGAAGGACTGACTCAGCATGCAGAAAAATCGAAACAACCTTCGCTGCAAATAGAAGCAAGGGGGGGAAACATTAAGAGTACAATGGAAATTCCGCTGTTGAATGCAGAGGAGAAAGCGGCTAGGCGGCCAAAAGCACAATGAAGGCCCTGTATGAGGGGGGAAGTCTTGTCTGATGTGAGTGAAGAAGAAAGAGGAGTCGATAGCGAAGAGATAGGGGGAATGAGAGTTTAAAAGAGCCTTCGACGACTTGAGCTCAAGTAAGGTAGAAGGGACAGATAACATTCCATCAGAATTTCGAAAATCATCGCTGGGAGTGGAAACAAAACGACTATTCACTTTTGAGTGTAGAATGTATGAATCTGGCGATGTATCATCCACTTTCGGAAAAGTATTATCTACACAATTTAGAAAACTGCAAGAGCTGACAAGTAGGAGAATTATAGTACAATCAGGTTAACGGGCCATGCATCCAAGTTGATGACAAGAATAATATGCAGAAGAATGGCAAACCAAGATAGGGCTTTGTTAGACAATAATCAGTTTGACTTTAGCAAAGGTAAAGGTTCAAGAGAGAGAGTTCTGACGTTGCGGCTGATAATGGAAGCAAGACCGAAGAAAGATCAAGAGACGTTCACAGGGTTTGATTTGTCGACCTGGAAAAAGGTTCTAAAAATGGCGTGAAATGTTCGAAATTATGAGAAAAACTGGGTAAGCTGTAGCGAGAGAGGGGTAATATAAAACATATACATGAACCAAGAGCTGATAATAAGAGTGGAAGACCAAGAACGATGTGCTCGGATTATAAGGATGTCAGAAAGGGATGTAGTCTTTCGCCCCTACTGTTGACTCTATACATCGAAGAAGCAATGATGGAAATAAAAGAAAGATTTAGCACTGGAATTAAATGTAAGCTAAAAGTATATCAGTGATACGGTTGAGTAAATGTGAAGAAGAATTACAGGATCCGCTGAATGGAATGAACAGTCTAATGGTGACAATATGGATTGAGAGTAAATCGAAGGAAGGCGAGAGTAACGATAAATAGCAGAAATGGGTTACAGCAAGAAACTTGGTGGTAAAGAAGTAGATGAATTTCAGGAATTCTACTCTTTAGACGGCAAAATAACCAATGACGGGCGGAGCAACGAGGATATCAAAAGCAGCATACCACTGGCATGAAAGACATTCCTATCCAAGAGAAGTCTACTAGCATCAAAGATAGACTATAATTTGAGGAAGAAATTTCTGAGAATGTACGTCTTGAGCACAGCACTGCATAGTAGTAAAGCATGGACTGTCAGAAAACCGGAACAGAAGAGAATCGAATTATTTGAGATATGGTGCTACAGACGAATGTTGAAAATTAGGTCGATTGATAATGTATGCATGAGGAAGTTCTGTGCTGTTTCGGAGAGGAAGGGAATATGTGGAAAACACTGACAAGGAGAAGGGGCAGGAAGATAGGACAACTGTTAAGACAGCAGGGAACGACTTCCTTGGTACTAGAGGGAGCTGTAGTGGGCAAAAGATGTAGAGGAAGAAAGACACTGGAATACAGTCAGTGAACAGGTGAAGAGGTATGTTATTTGTGCTACTCTTAGAGGAAGAGTTTGACACAGGAGAGGAATTCTTGGCGGGCTGATGAAACCAGTAAGAAGACTGAAGAGTAAAAACAAAAAAAGTCTCCATGAAATCCCATCATCATTTGAAAAATTCATAATTTTGGAATTGCACTGGTGTGTCAGACTCGAGGAAAAAAGCAATTTGCGGATGATGTGTCATTTACAAGTGGGTGCATTATGTTATTCCACCTCTCGCAATTTCAGGTTATCTCGAGCGTTGTCGAACATGATCGTTTTAGTGGTCGATGTGTTTTGGTGAGGAGAGGTATAATGTTGCATAGGCGAACTGCCCTCCAGATCTTTGAATACAGTACACTCACTCGGTAGCGTTGTTATGAAACTGTTTTCCTCCCCATGTGGGTCTCTCCAGGGGTGCGTTTGATCTTGACTTCATTTTTATGGATGGCAACGCGCGACCACGTCAATCTCAGCACGTGGAGGAGCTCTTGGAACGAAAGAATACTCGCCGACTGGTCTGACCCGCTCGATCCGGTCTTACATCTCAATGAGCACGTGTGGTATGCGTTGGGCAGACGTAATGCAGCACGTCCACGTATACCAACGACCATCCAGCAGTTGTCAGCTGTGGTGATAGACAAATGGTACGCCCTACCATGAGAACTTCTTATCATCCTTGTTTCCAGTTTTGGAGCACATTGTAGAGATTCCATTGCCATCCATGGGGAACACACACGCCATTAAGAACAATGTATTGTGTTTTGTGATTTGCAGGGCCATCATGAATCGTGATGACCTCACTGTAATTATTGCCTTTAAATAAAGGAGTCATTTTTGTTTCACAGTGTATTTCTTTCAATTACACTCTGTACTATACTGTAGCAGCTCTTTCTATGCTTGATACAAGTCTCGATCTATATTACTTGGCAATGACTTATCATGAGAAATTTAATTCGTCTGTAAGTCGCAAGCCAGCGTATTATAGACAGAGAATCGTGGCTGGTTGTAAACAAACGCTAAAAGATTTTTCCTTTGTCCTTTGTTGTAGACTTTCGGAGTCAAAATGGTGACAGAACAGCAGAAGGCACATGTCTCATGTGGTATGCAGAATCCAAATCTGTGACGCCGGTACTGCGGAATTACCGACCTCAGTAGAGGAGGGCGCCACTGCCACAAATAATAAGCATAATGAGGTGCTTCAAAAAGTTTACAGGCTGGCAGTGGCATAGACTCTCCTCAGTGTCCCCCGGGGTCTCAAGCACGTATTCACACAGTGAAAACTGCGTTTCAACGTAGCCTCTAGAAGTCAACGTGCTGAATGACGCGTATCCTTAAAAATAGTGTTGATCCCATGACATGGTCTCCGCACTCCCCCCGTGTCACGCCATATTGCTTATTTTTGTCAGGTTACGTCAAGCATCGGGTGTGGGCAATAACAGTGGCACTGCTCTTCTTCTTACACGAAATCAATGAAGCAATCAGAACTGTTGATGCTGCAATGCTGACCCGAATACGAGGAAAACTCGAATACCGCCTTGATGCTATTGAAATTGTGACATAACAGAAAAATCTTTGGAAGCTGCTAAGCGATGTGCAGCAAACCGCAACCCTCTATCTATAAAACACTGGCGGAAAAAAATCGCAACACCTAGAAACAGTTGTGCGTCGTAAATGAAAGTTGGTAGGCGTGTTTCTAGATCTACCATATCTATTCAAATTTTGAGCCAGTTGCATCAGACTGGAGCTAGTAGCGCCACTTTTAAGATGCAAATCACGTTTGCTTTAACTACAAGATGCAGCGGTCATGAGCGGTAGTTACCTTTGAAATGGATGTGGTAAGTTGATGTTGGTCAAGAATGGTTTTCGGACCACAAAGACGCAACTGTCAACACCTCATTGAGTTTCAACAAGTTGTGTAACAGGCCTACGAGAAGCTGGATATTGCAGAAATGTTTGGCAGGGATGTAGCCACTGATTGTTGGCAGCGGTGATCACGGGAATGAACGATTGCAAGAAGGCCGTGCGCCGGACGGAATCCGTCCGTTCATACTCTGCTGCTGAAAGTGCAGTTGCACTAGTTGTGGTCTCTCTCTCTCTCTCTCTCTCTCTCTCTCTCTCTCTCCCCTTTCTGTCGCAGCTTCGAGGATCGAGGAACGTTCACTTGCGCCTTCCGGGAGCTTCGATGCTGCCCGCAACACACACACACACACACACACGCACACACACACATACGCACGCACGCACAGTGAGTTGCCGACTCGGCGAGGCTCCGTTTATTGGAAACCCGTTTACGTGCCTGCGAGGCATAAATAATGCACGCAGTGTTGACAACTAAAATTGCCCCGTTTGCAAGCCACCGCTTCGCATAGTCTGTAGCGACTGTGGCAAAGAGGAGCCTTGAAAGGCGTGGCGAAGGTGTCGGCCCCCAGCCGCGAGATAGTACGTGCCTTGTGTGCTGTGTTCCGCACTTGCGGGAAGCAACTTGCGCTGTTTCCAGAAACTGCTACCATAAAACTGCGTATTAGTTGGTATTATGATCTGTTTTCATTGTATGGGATACAGCAGCATACCCATATATACGACGCTAAGTTCTGTACAATACATGGCGGGGGATACATCGTTACAATATAATCATTTTCCAGTCCTACGAATTATGCGTATAGAGACAGAAAGAAATGTCAGACTAAATACGCCTCTGTAAGCACCCAAATACCTTTTACCATTTCTCATGATATTTGCGCAAGAAGTATGTCTGTGGCAACATACGTACTGGTTGCACTGTCATATGGAGTACAGTTTGCTTAAATTTATCGAATAAGATTTCGCAGAACTGCGCTGTCTTTCTTCCAATGATTCCCATCCGAGCTCCTTGGAGTTGTAGCATCTGTTCTACCACCCTGTCCCTCTTGACAATGTTTTCCATCTCCTCTTCCTCGCCGATTCTGCGGAAATCTCATTTCTTATCCTAATAGTCTACATAACTTTCCAAATACAGCAACACGTCTAAAACTTCTCTTGTTTTCCGGTTTTCCTACAATCCATTTCCGTACAAACCCGTGTTCCAGACGGACACACTCCGAAATTTATTCCTCGAATTGGGGCCGGTGTTTAGTACCAATGGGCTTCCTTGGGCAGGAATAACGTCTATGTCTCTGCTAGTTGAATGCATGTATTTTTCGCATTGTCCATCATACGAGATAATGAGGAAACTAGTGAGACTGATTTTTTATCTATCAAAGCTTTTATGTTTTTCAAACAACAATACTGTCCCCTTGAAAATAGTTCCCTTCCGCAGAAAAAATTGTGAAGGATTCAGATCAGGTGAAGAGGGGACTGTGGAACAACGGCAACGCATTTTGACACCAAAAGTTTGGAGAGGAAGTGGTCTTTTGACAGGATGGCGTTGTCATGACGCAGCATCCACTTGTCTGCAATATCCGGTCGCACTCGATTCACCGCACTCCTGAGACTTCCAGGGACATCTTTCCAAAATATTTCTGGAGCGTGCAAATGCCATGTAGGTGTGGCTCCTATTTCGTTGGCCAAACAGTAAGCACTGTGGAACGATGTCAGACGAGAACCCCTGCTTAGGCCTGTGCCATCTGGAAAAATCAGCCAAGGCAGAAAACGCTTCAGAAAATCGACACCGAATTTTATTCGACGAAATTTCAGCCGTTATGAGGACGAAGACATTTTGGAATAGCGTTACAAAAGAAGCCATACATATAAAAGTATCTGAAAACACAATCACTAAGGACGGCGATTTGCAGGTCAGCACAGCGTGGGACCCGACCATCACGAGGTTCAAGCAAGCAAGACGGACACGGGACGGAAACATGGTTCAAAAATGGTTCAAATGGCTCTGAGCACTATGGGACTCAACATCTTAGGTCATAAGTCCCCTAGAACGTAGAACTACTTAAACCTAACTAACCTAAGGACATCACACACACCCATGCCCGAGGCAGGATTCGAACCTGCGACCGTAGCAGTCCCGCGGTTCCGGACTGCAGCGCCAGAACGACGGAAACATCACCATATTCACAACCAGTGGCGAGGCTGATTAACGGCGAGGCCACGGCAGACATTTACTACTTGACAATGGCCGAAGAGAGCTCGGACGGAAGCTCTAGGTACTTGACTTGGTCGGAAGCCTGAGGAGGCTTTATTAACTTGCTTGACAATTTGTCCTCGAGGAATAATCTCACAACAGAACGCGCACATTCGACATCTTCGTCGGATTTTGAAACTGGAAGTCCCCCTGAGCGAGGTTCACCTTCAAAGTATCTTCGGCCGTCCATAAATGATCTGTGCCAGCGGAAAACTTCTACTCTTGAAAAAGAAATGTTCCCCATAGGCTTTTTTTCAACTTTTCAAAGGTCACACACGCGGATTCCCCGAGTTTAATATAAATCTTGATTGCATAACTTTGCTTTAAATTGAGCTGTTCCAGTTTCGTAACACACAACAAAAATACAGCTTCACTGGTGGCACTCTCAAAAATCACCTGATGGCTGTATGGAGCAGAAACTCGGACTGAGCATCAGGAAGGGATCGAAACACCGGTCTACACAAGCAGAAAACACTGCGTTGCCACATCGCTTGCAGTGTTGTCAATCTAATTAAGTTTCTCACACACCTCACATCTTGCTTTTTCTCCAAAGTAGGAGAATACCTTCACTTTCTCTACTTCATGGTCCCCTAGTTTGCTGTTCCTCAAAATTTCATTTGTACTGTTTCTCATTACTTCCGTTTTTATTCAGTTTACTCTCATTTCCTAGTGTGTCCTCATTTGTTCGTTTCATTCAGCAGGTTCTTGAGTTCTTCCTCACTTCACTGAGCACAGCAGTGTCATCAGGGAGTTTTATTATCACTTGTATCCTTTCACTCTGAAATTTAATACCAATCGTGAACCGTTCTTTTACTTTCTTCATTGCTTCTGTCACGTGTAGATTGAACCGTCTTGTACCCCTTCTAAGCCAGGCAGTTCGATCTATGCAGCCGCAGATAGAATTCAGCTTTGAAAACGCTGTAGTTGATCATGAAACAAACTGTTCATTACAGTAGTCGCTGTCGGCTAGAGAGGACTGTAGTGCCGAATACATGGGGCACAGATCAGCATAGCCACCGCCGGGGAAATGAGGAAGACAACAAGCAGTGATCAGTCCTAATAACTAGAACTACTTCTTGGCCTGGGGTTCACAAGCCAACATTCCGTGCACCACTCGTGAGACATCGCCGAAAATAGCATGGACCCAGGAACAGCACCAATTGACGCAGATGGTATGGAAAGAGATGGCCTGGGCCGATGACTCACACTCCACACAAATGCATTCCGATAGCTGAGTACAAGTACGTCGAAAATCACATGAGACTACGCCCTCTTGTACGCAAAGCACCGTTTGATTTATGAACTTACGTGACATGGATGAGAAAAACCTCAGTACGCCTGCTTATAGGAGGGTGAAATTGAAACCACAGAGAAAATCAAAACTGTTTTATATGCAACATTTAGGTACACCTCCCAGCTACACCTGTACAGAATCGCCGCACCGATATTGGCATTTATCGAAGCGTGATACTAATTTTCCAATACCCTCGTCATAAAAGGCAGCCGCCTGTGATTTCTACCAATTCAGTACGCTGATCTGTGGCTCGTTGCCCGTGCCAAAATGCTGTCCTCGTAGCCAGCGGGTTATGTGAGCGAAGAAATGAAAATCAAATTGGGCCAAATCCGGACTTCATGGTGGGTGATCGTACACTTCCCATCGAAAACGCTGCAGCACCTTGCTATAGGGAGGTCAAACGCTCACTCTGTCTACTTTTAACATTTCCTTTACATTTGATTATATTTAATTTTGGTTTTCTTGCCTTAGTCAGACTAGTCTCTATCATAAGCTACTATTTCTCTCTTTTGACAATATGCGGCCGAGAACTGACGTGGAGATGGTAACGCAAGACAGTTATGTTATGTGGGTTGAATGATATCAGGCGAAGTCGTTCAGGAGGGCTTCACACTTGTCAGGAGACACTATTCTCTAGCAATCTTTACGTGTTCACTGTATGTTCATAACTGAAAAGAGCAATGTGGTTCAATAGAGGGGCATAGTAGAGACACTACGCAACACGTATTCGCGAAGCACTCAGCCGTGGTTTTAATTTCACGAACCATGTGAGATTGAAGGGAAAAAAGAAAAAAAAAAAAAAAAAAAAAAAAAAGGGATAATCCTTGTATCTAGCTTGGTCCCTGTACTCAATGGTCGACAGTCAAAGAAAATATGGCAATCACATTAAAATTCGTATTACGACCAGGTAACCAGGAGCGGGGTCTCTCCAATAAAACATTTCATTGCACATGTTTATTACATCCACTTTACTAACTGCTGCTTTTAATGCATGGTTTGCAATTCTATCCACAAAAAATATCAGTATTATGACAGAAACATAAATGTGTCTCACTTTTGCTGCTATAAAAGAGTTTGTCGCCGCAAATTGCGAGGATAGGAAAACACTCATCCTTCTCCGGTCCACCAAGCCAGCATGAGAAGTCAGTACTACCCAGTCTCCACTAGAAATGGACGTTATTGTGTCTCTGAGGGAACTGAATGAGAAACCAGGCCAGACAACACATTCTGATAGGTCAGTACTTTGGTGTATTTCTCTGTCTCTGTTCAGTATGTGTTGCGCAGCTTTTGCTAGCCACATACTGCGAGGACCATTAGGTGTCCTTGCTCGCAGAAACACACCTACGCCAATATTCCAGCCGTAGGATGGTCAATAATCCGCAGTGTTAAGATTTTCAAGTGGGACAGTGAGCTGCTGTCGGCAGCTGACCTCCCCAGACCAGAAAATTCATTGCAAAGAATCCAACTGTCCAGCTTCTTTAATATATTTTGATAAGCTCAAGGTAGTATTGTATGGTAACAAGCTGGTGGATGAATCCTCACGTGGAACATGCTTACATACAATGATATTATGTAGGTGAAAAGTCTTTCGGCATCTCTTGTTGTGAAATGACATAGGTATTTGATATCGCAACGTATTTATCCATTTGTCGACAGCAGCATCCCCCAGTTCTCTCAGCGCCAAGCCCGCAGATTCTGGGGGCCGCGCTCCCTTTCAAAAGCGTCAAGCCCGTTGGTTCTACGGGCCAGTGTATTTTACTGATCAAAAAGCGCTACGCGTTGTTTCCGCAGCTCTGACTATCGATATACGATGTTTAAGCTGTTAATTATTATCTGCACGGATATGCGACATGAATGTGCGTCTTGCTTTTCCGATAATTCGTTCGTAATGAGTCACCGTCTTCGCCTGCGGATAGGGCACATTTTTTGTATTCTCTGTAAGAGAAATGGCGCACCGCGCCTTACATGATGAAGAAATCACCAATTTTCTGAAGTTTGAAGACATTGTCGATGCTCTAAATAGTGAAGATGTCTTGGACGACACAGGTGTCTTTCAAGACGACTGCAGTACAATGTGTTCAGGTACAGAAACGTCTAATGGTGGCGGAAACTGTTCTTACTAGGAGTATCGAATGTATTTTGGTTACTCAGTTCGTTTAAGACCAAGATAATGACAATAACTGATTTCATAGCCAGTCTTACCAAAAGCTCCAAATATTCAAAACGGACCTATACTCTGACTTACACAGCGGCATTTTCGGCAACATTTACCACCCACAAGCAAAAAAAATGTCTCATGTATGTTATGTTTGTTCTTTAAAATCAAGACCATATCGCAATGAGACAAGCTATCGTGCTAACAGGGCTGTGTGACGTTGTGTATAGAATCCTGTTTTAAAATATTTCACTTGCAAATGCAGTATAAATCCCGTAACAGTTGTATTTTATTTAAATAAGGTATTCAGCACTGATCGTTATGTATTTATAAATTTATTTATTTTATCTACTCGTATATGAATGAATGAAAACAATGTCATGTATAATAATATAATTTGTCCATTATATACCAGACATGAATTTGTTCATAGTTGCATATTAAAGAAGAGAAAATGGGCTTAAAACAGTGTTACTTCTGTATTAATATGTTTTAGATATTTTCCAATTCATAAATTTTTAAACACAGCTAAAATTGCCTGGATTATACGGATACGGACAAGTATTGGGCCAGTACTGAGAGTGCTAGACGGCCTGAAACTTCAGCAAGACAGTGCATGAACCCATCGCTCCTGAGCTGTTTCAGAATGGCTTGCACTACAGACATACCGTTCAAAATGCGATCCTCCCAGATCGTTTGACCTTAATTCGATTGAGCACATGTGGGACGCCGTTGAGCGATATACCTCATTCCCCTATACCGTTTCCAAATTATCAGTGAGGGCTATGATGGCAGATGAGCTGCATTGAGTAAGAGGCTACACATTATCTTCAGTCTTTCATGCTGTCCTTGGCTTGACAGGTCACAGTCGTCGGGGATGCTTCTGTGCAGCTAGCTCTCATTCAATTGCTCACAATTCAAAAAGCGATGCACTGAGTATCAGTGACATCAGGGTCAGTCACGTGGGCTTAGTATGACGTTAACATCAATAGCTTAACATTTAGAAACTGCGCAACACAATTAAAGGATACCTTTCCGAAAGGTAGTAATTGGCCCAAATTGCAACGCAGAAGTTTGAAATATGGCTCGAAGATGTCTAGAACCTTCCTTTGTAATGGTGTAGTGTGGCGCCCTGTGAAGTCAACATCAGGCTCGGCGACACGTCCAACAGCAAGGTGTAGACACATGCGAAAAAACGGTCAGAACTCAGATCACGTGAGATATAAAGTGGGTTAATTATGTCACGATCGCACCAAATTTCACCATAATTCTGTACAATGCCACGGTGGGCGTGTCACACGATGGGAAGGTCGTCACAGCCCCTCTTACCCGTATTCAACCCCTTCTTTTGACGCCACTGCTATGGGGGTCAGAACCGCGACGCCCAGCGGTGAAATCACTCTGTTTTCTTATGGGTAATAGAGGAAAACATTCCAGACACGCCGCCGCGGAGAACCGACTAAGGCCTTAGGGTAGAGGGGGGGGGGGGCAGGAGGCATCAAGGCCGTCAATGAAACAACCCCTTTCCTTGTGTCGTTGATTCACAAACATTTTGCCATCGAAAACGACTGTTCGCAGTGTGGTGAGCAACAGGACAATTTTCATGACAACCTATGACGCTGCTGACACTACACCCTCCCACCCCCGCGCCTCCCAGCCCCCCAGACGATTCAGCCCTTCTCTAAGTAGATTGTGGGTCAGAAACCCTACTGAATGTGATCGCATCTATTTGGAGTGCAGTGCGACCGCAGTTTTTGCTTTAGTGTATCAGATGGTACCACTAGGGACCATTTTAAACCATTCGACCAAAGTTCAACATGACGCCAAATTGCAAAGGGTGCTAAAACTTTTTCAGCCCAACTGTTTCAAACCCTTCTGTGGCATGATCACGGAGTGGTGTGACGTTGATACATGCATAAATAAAACGGCAAAGGGCCCCTCTAAGACACCCTCCCCCAGTTCAGTAACATGCTTAGTGGCACTTCAATCACTTTAAAAATGTACCGCTTCAGAGATAGACTGTCACAAGAGTACTAAGTTGCTGTAGGCTGGTCTGGTACCTGCTAGGAGGAATGCGAAATAGGAAGCGTATCCAGGGATTGCCTATCTGAAAACGTCATGGCTCCACACGGTTTGTCTCAGTACAGATATATTTTTAAGGTGCTCAACAAAGGCAAGTGGATGACACAGAGACTCCTGCCGAACTGGGTGGCCTTAGAATAACCTTCCACTGTTTTACTCATGCATGCATCAGTGTCGCTCCCCTCCGTGATCACGCGACAGAGGTACGCGAAGAAAGGAGTACTGAAAAGCAATAAGCACACTTTGCTGCCTCAGATTTCGTTCAGTATTCGTTGAAAGGATTTGAACGGACCTTAGGGGTTTCACTGTGTTTACCGGAGGAAAAACTGCGGTCGCACTGCACCCCAAAGGCGTGCGATCACATCAATGGAATTGTCGGCTCATGATGTCAGAAAATGATTGAATCATTCTGGGTAGGGGGGGGGGGAGGAGTTTGTTAGAACTATCAAAGGCAGTCAAAACGATGTCCTGTTACTCATCACACTGAAAACAGTTAATTTCGACAACGAGATGTGTCAATATCAAGGAGCCTAGGAAACCGCTTCTTGCATTGATGACCTTTGTGCAAATCCGTAAGGCGTTTTCTGGTCGCTTCTGAACAGTTGTGTAGTTTCTTAGCATTACCAGCGGATTGCAGACGAGTTTCATATCATGTCAAATATCACAGAACCGAAGCACTAAGCGCTAACTTCTGTAACTGGCCTCTCTGACAGCACCCCTGAAACCGTTCATACCGCGTATATTTAGCAAACAACAGATTCTAGTATAACAGCGGACCACCTCAAAGCCGTGATCTGCTGTTTATGAAGTATTTGTATGCAAATCTAGTCGATGTAGATGATTACGTACAGAATAGCTTTCTGCTGTTGTTCGTTATACGAAACAGTAATTGAATTCCTCTTCGCTCCGTCAGGGCTAACTACGAAAGGAAAGGAATAATGAGATTTAGTTTCTCCATAAAAGGCAAAAATGAAGAGCAGAATAGAAGTTGCGTGTCAACAAAGGACGACTGTATCCAAGTTATTAATGTCTCGTAATTTATAAATCAGGACTTTTAATAAATATGTAATTTGGTTCATTGTGAAGAACTACAGTTTCAACGATGAAGCCATTTTGCTAGCCGTGAGTCCATGACATGGATGAACGGGAAAAGCAATTATACAATAACTATCTGCACTTCGATAAAACTTCTTTTAGCATTCACAGTTTCCCTTATTAAAGACATCCAGTAAACTTAAAAAAGAAAAATAATGACAGAGAAAATCCATATTGTAAAAATCTGAATTGAATGTCTTCCGTGTAGCAGAAATTTTCTTTCCAATGAGATTTTAATTTGTATATACTACCGAAAGTCATCAGTTTTTTTGTTTTAGTTAGTTTCATCTTTTACTTTAAATTATCATCATTTTCTGTTATTTATGCAATGACTCGTTCCACAACTGAGTACCTTTGTCTCACATTTGTCCAGGAAACACGAGGAAATAACAAATAAATAAATAACAACAACAAACAAAAGCAATGGATCATCAGGTGAAAGGTGCAGTTCAAAGTTAAGACGTCAGTAAGTACGAATATCTTCCAGCTGGCCACCTGTCTTCACTGCAGGGGATGATCAAGTCTCATCATAGCCGGTCTTAGAAAACATGCAACATTCCGGTTTCACTCGGAACGGAACGGGTACTGGAGTGGATTTTTTTCTCTTGCGCTTTTGGCTGATGAAAAACGTGTTTCAAACACTGGATAACGAGTTTTCATTCCGAGGCCGCCGTGGCAATGTGCCACAGGAGGACACCTTACGTTGAAGAAGATGGGGGTTTTCCATTGATTCTGCGCCTTTCAGGAGCCCCGAGGCGATACTGGGACCGGCTACAGAAACAAAAGCCTCGCCGTGAGGAGGTTTTACACACAGACTGCGTCTAAGTGAAAAGAAATGACTTCCTTTCATCTGCCGAAAGTCTGGTGAACACAGAATGGGCCGACTTTCGCGATAGAGGAGAAGTGGTGGTCGGGAGGGGGCAGGAAGGGGGGGGGGGAAGATGGCTGTAGCACATTACTAGAATATCACAGCTGTAAAGAGAAAATATGTTTTAGTCTACAATAGCAATATTTTTATATGCCTGTAGGGTACCGTTTTCGGCACACAGTACCATACTCGGGTCATTCCCTGGCTCGCGGTTGTCGCACTCACTTGTCAAGAAAGTAACTGCTAGACTTTAGGCATAATCAAAAATACGACTGTAGACTAAAAACGGCAGTATGTAGGGAATTTATATGATAATCGTGTATAGATTGTAGAACTTGGCGTCAATAGTCGTACACTAAATGACATATTTTGTTTGTGGTATTTTGGTTCAAACGCTGAACTGGAGTCAATGTAAACTTGAAAAGGATGAAATACGAAAACAAAAGGAGACTCCCAACATGGAACCAAGAACTAGCAGACATCATGAAACGTAAGAAACAGGCCTACCTGAAATATGTACATCGGACTAACAGGAAGTCTATATCGAGTATAACCGACACACATCAATGGTTAAAAAAGAGATAAGAAAAATAAAGCAACAAGGCTGGGAACGTTTTCTGAATGAAGTAGAACATGATGTACTGAGGAAACAAACGAAAGCCTATTTGATGCTTAAACAACTTAATAAAAATGAGGGAGATATTGCTCACATTAACCTCCTTTCAGAAAATGAGTGGATCGATTATTTCCGAAATTTATGGTTAGATGATGAGGGAAATATCAAAACTGAAGGTAGTGACGAGCATGTTGATCTTATATCAGTGGAATAAATGGAGATTGTGTTATTTAAATGTGTTTCGGAAACGTTATTCATAAAAGTAGAGAATTTTGTAAATACTTGTTGGAAATATAGCAATGTACCAGAGGACTGGCAAATAGTAGTTGTTATCCCTTCCTTTAAAAAAGTGGATCGCAGAAAATGCACAATTACCGAAGTATTAAACTCTGGATACAAGATATATGTAAAACTAATAACAAATAGGCTAAAGGTACTTCGGAAACGTGGCTTACAGAAGAAGAGAACTGTTTTCGGATGGAAAGATCTTGCTTAGACAGTATCTTTCCAGTTCGCCAAATTTTTGAAGAACACAGGGATACAATCATCCCACATACAAAGCCAATATTGATTATGAGAAAACTTATGATAAGGTTATAGAATATTTTAGAAAAGTGGTATATCCCAGCATCTAATGAGTGAACTCAAAGTGTGTGTATACAAAACAAAATCAAACCACAGAAAGGAAGTGCATTTCTGTCAAGGAGTGAGTCAAGGGTGTCCTTTGTCACCAACATTATTTAATATATACATAGACGACGTCAGGAAGGCGTGACAGGATAAAGCAGTGCACCATTATTGGTTGGATTGTTTGGGGGAAGAGACCAAACTGCGAGGTCATCGGTCTCATCGGATTAGGGAAGGATGGGGAAGGAAGTCGGCCGTGCCCTTTCAAAGGAACCATCCCGGCATTTGCCTGGAGCGATTTAGGGAAATCACGGAAAACCTAAATCAGGATGGCCGGACGCGGGATTGAACCGTCGTCCTCCCGAATACGAGTCCAGTGTGCACCATTATAAGCTTAATAAAATGGTTCAAATGACTGTGAGTACTATGGGACTTAACAACGGAGGTCATCAGTCCCCTAGACTTAGAACTACTTAAACATAACTAACCTAAGGACATCATTCACATCCATGCCCGAGGCAGGATTCGAACCTGCCACCGTAGCAGCAGCGCGGTTCCAGACTGAAGTGCCTAGAACCGCTCGGCCACAGCGGCCGGCTTAATCTTAATAATAAAGTTATAAATACACTCCTGTTTGCAGGTGATCAAATAACGTTAAGGACCTAAGAAGAAGCAATTTAGTTGTTGCACACGGTAGCACATGAGTATACTGTGACAATATCTAAAGGTAAAATTAAGATAATGGCATTCCATGGTAATGAGACAAAATAATAATTGATGATAAAACGTTAGAACAAAGAAATATTTTTGAATTCCTGCAGTGTGAGTTCTCATATATAACTCACAATGATACGAAATTCAAATATTCCAGCAGTTGGTAGACACTAAAAATCGCACTCTCCTCAGAAATTTAGAAAAAGAGACCTGTAATAAAATTTTATGGTTTGATGGCAATACTATTCCTATTGTATGGGTCAGAGACTTGGACTCTAACCGCCTCTCAAAAGAGGAGGACTGAAGTAGCAGAGATAAGAATCCTAAGACCTCTATCTGGTTAGAAACTCATAAATCGAATAAAAAACAGTGAATTGAGGAATGAACGTGGCCTCAAAATCATGCTTCAGAAAATAGAACAGTACAAAGAAAAATGGTATGAACACATTCATTGTATGTCAGAAGAACGAATACGTAAATTAATGTACAAATATACACTTCAAGGGAAATGGAATGTTGGACATCCTAAAAAGATAGCCGGCCGGGTGGCCGAGCGCTTCTAGGCGCTACAGTCTGCAACCGCGCGACCGCTACGGTCGCTGGTTCGAATGCTGCCTCGGGCATGGATGTATGTGATGTCGTTAGGTTAGTTAGGTTTAAGTAGTTACGAGTTCTAGCGGACTGATGACTTCAGATGTTAAGTCCCATAATGCTCAGAGCTATCTGAACCATTTGGACCTAAAAAGATATGAAAAGATTAGCTACCTTCCACCTGAAATTGGAACAGGCTAGGATTCCTAAACCAAAACTGGATATAATGATGATATAAAGTCGGACAGCCCTCTGACATTTGGCGTTGCGATTTTTTGAAGACAACAATGTTACTACGTGTTGCTGACTTTCATTTTCTGTTACTATCTATACTCATCTTCTGGCGAACATCAGTGTTGGTATGACTAATCAAAATATGGAAGTTCTCTGCAGAATAGGCTAGGAAAGATATATGTCAAAGCAACGAATTTACAGGGTGATAAGACATGTGTTTTATCAGGTAGTTATTTCCATTATACTAGAGTCGTCGAGGGAAAAGCAGTAGATATTGGAATGTACACTAGTAAGTCAAAACGCTATGGCCACTCCCCAACTCGACACAGAAGGCCACGTTTTGCCGTTTCGGAAAAGAGACGCATTAGGGAATGTAAATAAGCGGGGGAGAGACGAATGTGGAATCATTTCAGCGACGATACTGGCCGCAAATGGGGAAATCCTCTGACATAAACGACCTCAGCAAAGACTACTCTACTGGACATTAAAATTGCTACACCAAGAAGAAATGCAGATGATAAACTGGTATTCATTGCAGTAATATATTATACTAGAACTGACATGTGATTACATTTTCACGCATTTAGGTGCAATTTAGATGCAGTACCCAGAACCACCACCTCTGGCCGTAAAAACTGCCTTGATACGCCTGGGCATTGAGTCAAACAGAGCTTGGATGGCGTGTACAGGTACAGCTGCCATGCAGCTTCAACACGATACCACAGTTCATCAAGAGTAGTGACTGGCAAATTGTGACGAGCCAGTTGCTCGGCCACCATTGAGCAGACGTTTTCAATTGCTGAGTAATCTGGAGAATATGCTGGCCAGGGCAGTAGTCGAACATTTTCTGTATCCAGAAAAGCCCGTACAGGACCTGCAACATGCGGTCGTGCATTACCTGCTGATATGTAGGATTTCGCAGGGGCCGAATGAAGGGTAGAGCCGCGGGTCGTAACACATCTGAAATATAACGTCCACTGTTCAAAGCGCCGTCAATGTGAACAAGAGGTGACCGAGACGTGTAACTAATGGCACGCCGGGTGATACGACAGTATGGCGATGACGAATACACGCATCCAACGTGCGTTCACCGCGATGTCGCCAAACACGTATGCGACCATTATGATGCTGTAAACGGAACCTGGAATCATCCGAAAAAATGACGGTTCGCCTTTCGTGCACCAAGGTTCGTCGTTAAGTACACCATCGCAGGCACTCCTGTCTGTGATGCAGCGTCAAGGGTAACGGCAGCCATGGTCTCCAAGCTGATACTTCATGCTGCTGCAAACGTCGTCGAACTGTTCTTGCAGGTGGTTGTTGTCTTGCAAACGTATCCATCTCTTGACTCAGGGATCGAGACGTGGCTGCACGATCCGTTACAGCCATGTGGATAAGATGCCTGTCATCTCGACTGCTAGTGATACGAGACCGTTGGGATCCAGCACGGCGTTCCGTATTACCCTCCTGAACCCACCGATTCCATATTCTGCTAACAGTCATTGGATCTCGACCAACGGGAGCAGCAGTGCCGCGATACGATAAACCGCAGTCGCGATAGGCTACAATCCGACCTTTATCAAAGTCGGAAACGTGATGGTACGAATTTCTTCTCCTTACACGAGGCATCACAACAACGCTTCACCAGGCAAAGCCGGTCAACTGCTCTTTGTGTATGAGAAATCGGTTGGAAACTTTCCTCATGTCAGCACGTTGTAGGTGTCGCCACTGGCACCAACCTTGTGTGAATGCTCTGAAAAGCTTATCATTTGCATATCACAGCATCTTCTTCCTGTCGGTTAAATTTAGCGTCTGTAGCACATCATATTCGTGGTGTAGCAATTTTAATGGCCAGTAGTGTAGATCTGTTATATTTCGTAAGTGTCCTACGTATAAAACACAGTCTTAGATTAGCCTTCCCCACGAAATTGTGTGTTCCTTCCAATTTAAGTTGTTTGTTATCGTAATTTCTAGGTATTTAGTTGAATTTACGGCCTTTAGATTTGACTGATTTATAGTGTTACCGAAGTTTGACGGATTCCTTTTAGCACTCATGTGGATGACCTCACAGTTTTCGTTATTTAGAGTCAATTGCCAATTTTCGCACCACGCAGATGTGTTTTCTAAATCGAATTGCAATTTCTTTTGATCTTCTGACGACTTTACTAGTCGATAAACGACAGCGTCATCTGCAAACAACCGAAAACGACTGCTCGGATTGTCTCCGAAATCGTTTACTAGATAAGAAACAGCAAAGGGCTTATAGCACTAGCTTCGGGAACGCCAGTAATCACTTCTCTCTTACTCGAAGACTTTCCGTCAGTTACTGCTCTCCGGCAGGAAATCGCATATCTAGTCACATAACTGAGTCGATATTTCATAAGCACACAATTTCACTACAAGCAGTTTGTGTTGTACAGCTTCAAAAGTCTTCCGGAAATCCAGGAACTTGAAATCAATTTGAAAACCCTTGTCAGTAGCACTCAGCACTTTGTGCGAGTAAAGAGCTAGTTATGTTTCACAAGAACAATGATTTCTAAATCCGCGTTGACTATGTGTGTCAATAGACCGTTTTCTTCGAGGTAATTCATAATGTTCGAACACGGTATGTATTTCAAAATCCTGCTGCATATCGACGTTAATGATAGGGGCCTGCAATTTAGTGGGTTATTCCTACTACCGTTCTTGAACACCGGTGTGACTTAAGCAACTGTCCAGTCTTTCGGTACGGATCTTTCGTAGAGCGAACGGTTGTATTTGATTGTTAAGTATGGAGCTATTGCATCAGAATACTCTGAAAGGTTCCTAATTGGTATTCAGTCTGGACCAGAAGGCTTCCTATTTTTAACTGCTTCAAGCTGCTTCGCTACTCCGAGTTCTTCCGACCACACTCTCAGAGTTTTCGTTATTGGCCGTGATGAAGCGTTTAATGTAAGACTCACTGATAGATATTCCAGAAGATCTGGTTGTCCTTTTGGTTGAAACCGCAACCACGTTGCAGGATCGGTCTTCGTCTGGTTTGAAACATCTGGTTGTTTTAAGGGTGCTATAAAATACCAAGCGCGAGGATGTCAGTTGTGCATTAATGCATACGGAGGATATCTTCAGCAGTATCTCAAAAGCAGTATTCATCACACGGCAAGTTACATATCCTCTCTGAGCATCACCAGCGTCAAACCCGTCCAGGGTGCCTAGCGGGAAAAAGGTACACCCGTGCCGTTGTCGTCACATTACAAAAGCGTTTCTTTTTATCCCCTCTAAAAAGGAAATGGAATAATTACGACGGAATCACAGCCAGCGTAGGAGATAGAAACGAAGAAGCCGTGCAATTATGTCGGCGTTTAATCATGAGAGATGTACCATGAGTACAAAAAAAGGTTCTTTGTCCGTTTGAATCGCTACAGATTAATATGAGAGGTCTAATACAAAGCTACACATCTGAAAAATATTGGACCATACCGTAGAACAATAATAATGAGCGTATGGCATCGGTGGCCGTGAGACCCCTCGCGGGGCGGTTCGTCAGCCGCTCCACAAGTCCGTTAACGCTACTACGGCGACTTGCGAGTGAATGAGGATGAAATGATGATGAAAGACACACAACACCCAGTCAACTCGAGGCAGAGAAAATCCCTGACCCCTGCCGAAAATCGAACCAGGGACTCCATGCGCGGGAAGCGAGACCGCTACCGCAAGACCACGAAGCCGTGGACATACCGTAGAAGAAAAGGCAACGTCACTAATAAAACTCACTGCAGTTCATCACTATCAGTAGTTTGGAAAAAAAAATTGTTCGCAGCATTTACGCTCTCAAAAAGAAATTCACGTAAAACATAATGCATCAAAACTGTGGTGTCACCGCCAGACACCACACTTGCTAGGTGGTAGCCTTTAAATTGGCCGCGGTCCGGTAGTATACGTCGGACCCGCGTGTCGCCACTGTCAGTGATTGCAGACCGAGCGCCACCACACGGCAGGTCTAAAGGGACGTCCTAGCACTCGCCCCAGTTGTACAGCCGACTTTGCTAGGAAAGGTTCACTGACAAATACGCTCTCATTTGCCGAGACGATAGTTAGCATAGCCTTCAGCTACGTCATTTGCTACGACCTAGCAAGGCGCCAGTTAATATTGAAATTATAAAACATGTACCGTCAAGAGCGATGTACACCAATTATGGATTAAAGTTAAGTATTCCAAGAACTACGTTCTTTTCTTATTAGACTCAACTCCTTTAATTGTTCCAGACCTCACGCCAGTCTGCGTGAGCTTTGAACTCGTGTATTTCGGCCTCCTCTAGCAACACGGTGTTGGCTCTTCTGCCAACACAGTACATGGCGACGAGGATGGGACCAATCACGCTCAGTTATCGTGCCGGACCATATGAGTTACCCAAGCACGACTCACGTCCCGACCTCACAGCTTTACTTCCGCCAGTACCTCGCCTCCTACCCTCCAAACTTCACATAAGCTCTCCTGCAGGATCGGGTAGAGACAGCAGTAAAAGATAGGAACCTACTGAAAAGAAAATTAGACCATGATAAACGAAAAACGGATGACAGAAGAAATGAATTAGCAACTGAACACCTAGGTCGGGAGTATCAGCGAAAGAAACTAGCTGTAGAAAGAATGATCCAAGAAGAAAAGTGTTGGGAAGACTTTACCGCGTTCTAAGGAGCGGGAATTGGTAGTCTCGCCACTCAATGTCTTAACGGGGGTGGTGATTACTTTTGAATTGAACCATTCCATGGTCCCGTTGTGGTAGTTTTCGTTTTTCGTTTGATTGCCCCAATGGAATGTGTGTTCTTACATGAAAGGTATTATTGACCAAGCTTGCCTTATAATTTGCGCTTTTGCAAAACTACCCTGTAAATTTCATCGAAAAACTAGATTGTGCTCAGAGGAAGGAGGAAACAAGACCGAGACTTAACGTGTCCAGTGTAATGATTTATTGAGCTTCGGAATAATGTACCTTTGCGAAGTAACAAGCAGACCACTTCTATGAAAAGAACACCTTTCCTGTCGGTGGATGGTCATTTATGGTGATCCATCATCACGCCTTAATCTCTCTCTCTCTCATTTTTACGATTTTACTAAACGTCATGACTCTAGAGTGTGGGCATTACTTGAACTGACGGATACGTGGTATTCGCAAAGTTATTTCAATTTTCTGCGAGTTAGTGTGCTATCCTGCACGCAAAGTTTCAGTGCTCGAGAAGATGTCACGGGTGTTGTACAGACAGCATTCGGTAGGTGCTCGCGTGCACGCCTGCGCCGCTGCTGGTGTGGGGTAATCTAGTTGCGGGAAGACCCACAGCGGCGCATCACTCGCGCATCCAGCGTCGGTTTACCACTAAGCCTCGCAGCGATCGCTATACGTCTTCTGGCGGCCGCGCGTGTAACCGAATCTGGCTGCCAGCGCAGTGCTGCATGCGATGTTCAGAGTGCTAGAAACTCGACAGACGACAAGAGTCAGAATTTACCGCTTCACCAGTTCCTCGCTGTTCTGAGGTCGAGAAATAAGTATCAGATCGAAGTTGTGATTACTTTTGTTGTGGATCACACCATCTCATCAAAGTATCCGAGCACCTGTTAGTGGAGAATAATAAGAAGTGTGTCCGCCTTTACGATGGGTACAGCTCTGTGAGTGTCTGTAGACGTGTAGCAACCCATTCCTCTCCAAGAGCAGACGCCAGAGAAGATAGTGATGTTGTACCCTAAAGTCTGGAGCGCAGTCGACGTTTTAAATCGTACCGTTGGTTCCATCTGCGGATTTGGGACAGGCCACTCCGTTTCAGGAATGTTGCGTCCATAAGCCATTGCCTCACGGTGACTGTTTAATGGCAGGTTGCATGGTCTCTCTGATACAATCATGGCTTCCTAGCTGTTCACCTACTGCACACAGTACTTTCTTTTCTCTTCAGCCGGCCGAAGTGGCCGCGCGGTTCTGGCGCTGCAGTCTGGAACCGCGAGACCGCTACGGTCGCAGGTTCGAATCCTGCCTCGGGCATGGATGTGTGTGATGTCCTTAGGTTAGTTAGGTTTAACTAGTTCTAAGTTCTAGGGGACTAATGACCTCAGCAGTTGAGTCCCATAGTGCTCAGAGCCATTTGAACCATTTTTTTCTCTTCATCTCCCAGTAGCACTTGTAACCTACGTCCACAACTATTTGCTGGATGTATTCCAGCCTCTGTCTTCCTATACAGCTTTGCCCTTTACAGCTCCCTCTTGACCATGGAAGTCTATCTCTGATGTTCCATCACCCTGTCCCTTAACATTGGATGTATTTTCCACATATTCCTTTCCTCTCCGATTCTGCGCAGAGCCTCCTCATTCCTTACTTTATCAGTCCACCTAATTTTCAAATTGCGTCTGTAGCACCACATCTCAAATGCTTCAGTTCTCTTCTGTTCCGGTTTGCTCACAGTCCATCTTTCACTGCCATACAAAGCTGTACTCCAGACGTACATTCCCAGATATTTCTTCCTCAAATTAAGGGCTATGTTTGATACTAGTAGACTCCTCTTGGGCAGGAATGCTCTTTTTGCCAGTGCTAGTCTCCTTTTGATGTCCTCCTTGCTCCGCCTGTCATAGGTTAATTTTCTGCCTAGTTAGTTGAATTCCTTAACTTCATATACTTCGTGATCATCAGTCCTGATGTTAAGTTTCCCGCTTTTCTCATTTCTGCTATATCTCATTACTTTCGTCTTTCTTCGACCTATTCTCACCCCATATTATGTACTCATCAGACTGTTCATTACATTCAGCAGATCACGTAATTTTTCTTCACTTTCACTTAGGATAGCAATGTCATCAGCGAATCGTATCACTGATATCCTTTCACTGTAAATTTCGTTCCACTCCTGAAACTTTTTTTTCCATCAGTGCTTCTTCGATGAACAGATTGAACAATAGGGGGCGAAGGACTACATCCTTGTCTTACATTCATTTTGTTCTGAGTACTTAGTTCTTGTTTGTCCACTCATATTATTCCCTTTTGGCTATTTTTCTCATAATTTCGAACATCTGGCACCATTTTACATTGTCGAACGCTTTCTACAGGTCGAAAAATTCTATGAACCTGTCCTAATTTTGCTTTGACCGAGCGAGGTGGCGCAGTGGTTAGCACACTGGACTTGCATTCGGGAGCACGACGGTTCAATCCCCTCTCCGGCCTCCTGATTTAGGTTTTCCGAGATTTCCCTAAATCGCTTCAGGCAAATGCCGGGATGGTTCCTTTGAAAGGGCACGGCCGATTTCCTTCCCCATCCTTCCCTCACCCGAGCTTGCGCTCCGTCTCTAATGACCTCGTTGTCGACGGGACGTTAAACACTAATCTCCTCCTCCTCTAATTTTGCTTTGGTCTTGCTTACATTATCAACCACAACGTCCGAATTGCCTCTCTGATTCCTTTACCTTCCCTAAAGCCAAACTGATCGTCATTTAATACATCCCCAATTTTATTTCCCATTGTTCTGTATATTATTCGCTGCGACTTGGATGCAAGAGCTGTGAAGCTGATTGTGCGATAGTTCTCGCACTTGCCAGCTCTTGCAGTCTTCGGAATTGTGTGGATGATGTTTTTCTGAAAGTCAGATGGTATCTCGCTAGCCTTACACATTCCACACACCTACGTGATTAGTCGTTTTGTCCGCAGCTCGTGGTCGTGCGGTAGTGTTCTCGCTTCCCACGCCCGGGTTCCCGGGTTCGATTCCCGGCGGGGTCAGGGATGTTCTCTGCCTCGTGATGACTGGGTGTTGCGTGCTGTCCTTAGGTTAGTTAGGTTTAAGTAGTTCTAAGTTCTAGGGGACTGATTACCATAGATGTTAAGTCCCATAGTGCTCAGCGCCATTTGATTAGTCGTTTTGTTGCCACTTCCCTCAATGATTTTAGAAATTCTGATGGAATGTTATCTATTCCTTCCGCCTTGTTTGACCTTAAGTCCTCCGATACTCTCTTAAATTCTGATTCTAATACTAACTCATCTGTCTTTTTTTAAATCGACTCATGTTTCTTCTTCAATTACATCCCCTTCATAGAGACCTTCAGCGTAGTCCTTCCACCTGTCCACCCTCTTCTCTGCATTTAATACTGGAATTCCACTATTAAACATAACCACCCTTGTTTTTAATTTTACCGGATATTGTTTTGACTTTTCTATATGCTGAGGCAGTCCTTCTGACAATCATTTCTTTCTCCATTTCTTCACATTTTTCATGCATCCATTTCGTCTTCCATGCGCTTCATATTTATTTCATTCCTCAACAACTGTATTTCTGCTTCCCTGAGACTCCCAGAATTCCTTCTTTCATCGATCACCTGAAGTATTTCTTCTGTTAACTATAGTTTCTTCGCAGTTGCCATTGTTGTACCTATCTTTTTCTTTCCAACTTCCGTAATTGTCCTTCTTAGGGATGTCTATTCGTCTTCAGCTGTATTGCCTACCGTGCTATTCCTTATCGCTGCGTCTGTAGCTTAGTGAACTTCAGGCATACCTCGCCATTCTTTAGTATTTCCGTGTCGCACTTCTTTGTTATTGATTCTTCCTGTCTAATATCTAAAACTTCGGCGTACTCTTTATCACTACTTCATTGTGATCCGTGTGTATATCTGCTAATGGGCATGCCTTAGAATCCAGTATCTGATTTCGGGATCTCTGTTTGACCATGATGTAATCTAATTGAAATCTTCCCATGTCACCCGGCCCGGCCTTCTCCAAGTATACTTCCTCTTCCTGTGACTCTTGAACAAAATATTCGCTATTACTCGCTGAAATTTGTTAGAGGACTCTGTTAGTATTTCTCCTGTCTCATTCTTTGTCCCAAACCCATGTTCTCCCGTAACCTTTTCTTCTCCTCCTTCCCTTACCAATGCTTTCCAGTTCCCCATGACTATTAGGTTTTCATCTCCCATTACATAATGCATTACCATTTTAATATAGTCATATGCTTTCTCTATTTCTTCATCTTCCGAATGCGACGTCGGCATGTGTACCTGGACTATTGTTGTCGATGTTGGTTTGCTGTCTATTCTGACAAGAATAACTTTATGACTGAACTGTTCACGGTAACACATTCTCTGCCCTGTCTTCCTACGCATAACGAATTCGACTCCCGTTTTACTACTTTCCGCTGTTGTTGATAATATTCTATACTCATCTGACCAGCAATTCTTGTCGTCTTTCCAATTCACCTCAATGATCCCTGCTATATCTGTACTGAGCCTTTGCCTTTCCCTTTGATTTTCTAGCTTCCCCACCACGTTCAAGCTTCTGGTATTCCAAGCCCCCACTCGTAGAACGTTATCGTTGCGTTGGTTATTCAGTCTTTATCTCTTGGTCGCCTCCACGTTGGCAGTCCTCTCCCGCAGATCCGAACGGGGGACTATTCCGGAATCTTTTGCCAATGGAGATATCATGATGACACGTTTTCAATTACAGGTCACATTTCCTGTGTATACACGTAAGGTGTCTTTAATGTAGTGGTTTCCATTGCCTTCTGCATCCTCATGCCGTTGATATTTGCTGAGTCTTCCGTCTTTAGGAGCAGTTTTCCACCCCAAGGGTAAGAGAGTGCCCTGAATTTATGTCCGCTCTTCCACCTGTTTGACAAGGCAATTTAATTAATACTCACAAAATGATTAAAGATTAGCGATTTTAATTCGCAAACACAGCAAAATTTTGTGCCTTAAACTTAATTTTCAAAATTTCTACACATTCTTTTTGTCTTAGCTTGGCGTTACAGAAAGTTACCTCATTTGCTACAGGGTTGCTGAGTTACACCTGGAGAAGGTGACTTCTTGCGCTGGAAGTCTTCGGCCGCCAATACTGATTATTAATCAAAATTTAAGCGATGGCGTGTTTTGAACGAGTATGTTTTGATTAGTAATCAAAGGCGCAAGCTTTTCTTTTCTAATTTTATTCGTTACATTTGTTCGGAGCAAACGTCCCATGACACCCGCTGCAACCAGTTGTTGATCCTTTCACTCAGTTTCATTTTTTTATTATTATTATTTATTACAAAAGGCAGCTAATCCTCCGATGGAATACGCTAAGCTACCGTGCCGGCCTAACCCTAGACTACGGGTGCAGTATACTGTGCTGCAAAACTTACCCAGTTAACTCTTTCTTAATAGCGGTAAGGGGACATCACCTTAACCACGACACAATACCGTAGTACCACCACCTTTGTGCCTCACTGTTGGTACTATACATGACGACAGGTAACGCTCCCTATCAATTTTCCAAACTGAAATCCTTGCATCATACTGCTACTGGGTATGGTGCCACCCATTTCCGGTAATTACTAACTAGTGACGTCGCTCGTTATGTCAGCTCCAGAGTCGCTTAGTATTGAATACAGGAAGGTGTGACTTATGAGGTGGTGCTGGACCTTTATACCCATTCTTTTCAAACCATTACGCACAGTAATCACGCGGTCTGAATTGTTCGTAGCGCTTTGCAGTTCATGAGTGATTCCTTCCGCTGATTTTAAGCTATTTTTACGACTACCTCCAAAGTATTCGACGGTACCTACCCGCCAGTACATGAGGTCCACCTGCTCTTGGTTTAGTTCAAAAATGGTTCAAATGGCTCTGAGCACTATGGGACTTAACATCTGAGGTCATCAGTCTCCTAGAACTTAGAACTACTTAAACCTAACTAACCTAAGGACATCACACACATCCATGCCCGAGGCAGGATTCGAACGTGCGACCGTAGCGGTAGCCCGGTTCCAGACAGAAGCGCCTAGAACCGCTCGGCCACACCGGCCGGCTCTTGGTTTAGTTGTCGTTGGTTCATTTGCATTTGCACTTCACAATTACATTATCAACATTCGTCTTGGGCAGCTTTAGAAGGACTGAAATTATCCCTGATGAATTTGTTACTCAGTTCGCATCTATTGACTAGTCCACCTTCGGAATCACTCAGCTCTCGCCATCGTCTTCTTCTGGTTACTGCTCATCTGCTTACATGTAGGTCCGAAGGAACATCGCATCGTACTTCTTAATAACACGGGCACTGCTATTACGTTTTCATTCACCAGGGCCAGGCCCTCGACCCTCAATAAATAAGTCATGGACTGGAATATACGTAACGTACGAGCGCAGGTTAATATGGACGACGACATATAGAAGTTTGGGTGTGGCCGTGATTCGTACACGGATGGCCGAAGTCGTTAAGGCAGCCGCTCCCGTAAAGTTGGAAATCCTAGTTTTGTTGTTTGTATATTGGCAGCGCTTTAGACTGCATTAATATCGCTGACAGCGCTGTGGACCCTCTGTAAGAGACTCTGTGGCTGGACGGACTCGCAGTTAAGAGTTAATAGTTAGCAGTGTTGGAGGTTAGCAGTGTTATCAGCGAGCGAGCGGACGGTCTGGACGTGTGTCGACCATGGAGATTTAGTGTTGTTTGGACTTGGATTTTAAAATAATGACTAATGTATTTGCTGATGTTTGATCAATGTAATTATTGACGAGTACATAACTTTGGAACTGGATGTCACATGATTAAGGTAAAATCTGCTAAATACATAGTTTGTTCTGCAACAAATCTTTCCTTTCCTAACAACATGCCTATTAATAGTTAGAGCCTACAGTAGTTAGAATCTTTTTATTTTGTTGACAGTAGTTGCTGCTTGCTATATTTGCTGTAGTTCGTGTCATGAAGATTTTTTGAGGTAAGTGACTTATGAAATGTATGGGTTATTGTTAGGATTTCTTCTAATTCAGGGCCATTGGTTTGCGTAAGTTATTTTCAGTCATATTGAGTTGCGTTTGTATATTGAGGGTAATAAATTAATGGGATAAGTTTGAGTTTTTCATTGAAAATTCTGTAGGGCAGTGTTGAAATGATAAAAAGCAAAGAGACTGTAGATTCAGTTGCATTCAGCAGCATCAGAATAAAACGTAGAACTTTCAGGGTCTGTCCCTGAGTCGTATTCGGGCAGCCTAATGGTAAGGCAACCACTCGTGATAAGCAAGAAATCCCGGTTCAAGTCCTGGTCCAGGACATTTTCATTGTCGTCATCCCATTATACAGCTGATGGTTGTCCATATCCGCAACTGTGAATACGTTTCATGTAACCAATATATTATACATCACGTGGATATTACACTGCGCCAACATATTATTAGTTACCTTTGAATTACTACTGCTGTATTAATGCCATTATACATACGAGGGGACTTCAAAGAGTAAGTTACGCATTATTATGGCTGCCCAAAAAGCTATTTTTCAATGCTGCACTACTCTTTAAAGAGACCCTGAAACATGATACTATTTTTCAATATAGCCGCTAAGTCTCTGTAAACAATGCTTGGAAAGCTCTGCCGATCTTTCAGTTTCTTTATGATAGAAATGCCCTCCTTGAACATGGAGCTATTCGAGGATAGCTGTGTGAATGTTGTCAACGACGGAAAATCTGCTGTTGGTGCGAATCATTTTTTTGATTTGCTGGACATTGTTGTCTGTGATCAGTGTCGATGGTCTTCCTTCACCGTCAGCAACACATATGTCTATGTGGACTGTATAAAAAATATCTAGCATCGTTTCACTACGGCCAGACGTGCCATTTCCCACATATCGTCAGAATTTCACGGCGAATTCGTGTTAAGTTTACAGTTATGGTAACAAGATTAGTATTGTCTTACGCAACTCCAATGCGGAGTACGTTTCGAATTGCTCTGCCATTTTTTTCACTCTCACACTCTGATACACCTGTTCAAATGCCTCTAGCACTATGAGACTTAACTGCTGAGGTCACCAGTCCCCTAGAACTTAGAACTACTTAAACCTAACCAACCTAAGGACATCACACATTAACGGAATTCTGACATCTTCGCATCTAGCAATGCGTACCAAAGCCATGACATCATTGGTAAAATAATTACGACATCATTGCGGCTCCAAGGCGCTGACATGATCTCTCCCAGAATTCTGACATCATGATGTCACTGTCCTGTGAAGGCCTCTCCTACACTGAATCTTCCACCTTGATACCACAACCCCTCATCCACAGATCCGCACCACCAGCGTTTCCATGCACCCACTCGGTAATGTTCAAGTTGCAATTTTTTTTTGCCAATATTCCTGTTGTAGATCGTATACTAAAAACTTCCAGATCTGACGCTACTTGACTGACATTTTGAGGACTATGCTATGAAATGAAATGACCATATGGCATCTTTGGCTGGGAGGACCCTATGCAGAGAAGTTCGGTGGTCAAGTGGAAATCTTACTGCATTCGACGGCACATTGGGCTACTTGCACGTTGGTATGAGGATGAAATGATGATGAGGACAACACAACTCCCAGTCCACGAGCGGAGAAGTTCTCCAACCCGGCCGGGAATCGAATCCGGGCACACTTGCTTGGGAGGCGAGCACGTTAGGACTATGGTATGACTTTGTTACATGATCTGATACAGTCTCTTAACCTGCCACCTTTATTTTAATCTCCTTCTTACTACAGCACTTGATCCGTTCACTATAGAGCAGAGGCTAATATGGAGAGCAGCAGTGCATGATTGACAAATCGTAGGGGTACTTTTGAGCATATATTAATTAGGGCATTGACATTACATTATTCCGGTGTTTGTGACTCATTTGAGACAACGACATTACACTGACATGACACATATGTGATATGTGTGTAGCACATATGTGATATCATCACATAGTTCGGATACGGGCACAAAAATTAATTTGTTATAACTACCTGGGCATATTGCTCAAAAGCTGTGGGAGGCTATTCGTCCTCGAAGTACACACACACACACACACACACACACACACACACACACACACACACACACAAATTAAGACACACTCCCAGTAAAATTAAAATTGCTCTAAGGTTGTGAATTTGAAGTTGCTTGCAGTTGGCAGTCAGCATGATGAGATCGATCAGCAGGGGTGCAGGGGTACAAGGGTGATGTGGGCTCGGGTATGGGTGCGTGGGGGCTTCTGGGGTGGGAGCAGCAGGTGCACATGGCATTCCCAAGGCAATGACATGTTATGGCTTCTGCACCACTTGTTAGCAGCAGACACAGTGGCAGCGCCAAACACTGAGACAGCATGGAGTTTTACAATTTCTCCCTTGTCGTCGCTGCCCAGCCCTGCAGATCCCTCCGCCTGGCTGCTGCTGTGTAGATTCTCCGAGAATGGGTACAACGCGTGTCGCTGATCGCACTCGGGAACCTCAGACCACCAGTTCTCCTCTGAATCCAGGATGCCCTGTGGTTGAGATGAACTCGTCGTCATGAGGTCAGCTGCTGACACCTGCTGCACCGGCGGCTGGGAAGCCATCAGTCGCGATGTCCGCAAATCCCATCATGGAGGGACCACGCGCTGTGGGGCCGGGTTGCCGTGAAGTCCGGACGTCAGTCCCTGAAGGCGCCTGTGACCAAGACCGCGCTGTGGCCGGTCCTGCTGGAAGTTCTCGCTGTAGTTAGTCAACCATGGTGCCGACTGAACTCGGGCAGACCTCCAGAGCTTAAGTTGACGTCTGGCGGCGAACAGATGACTCCTGTGAGCTGGCACAGACTTCCGCAATCGTCACCTATGAAGATTGAACATTCGGACACGGACCACGTCCGTCCTCAGATCCGAACTGCTTCCTAATGGCTTCTGTCTGTTGCTGCCTGCGCTCCACTATTTATATCCAGCAGGAGGGCGCTTTTTACCCTCGGTGGTAGCTTGTTGTTATTACTCCCGCAGTATATTGCAGCGTAACTTAGCGTGCTGGCCTCACTTCTCCTTACTCAGCACTCTCCAGGCTTCGCTCGGCGAATGGTCAGTGTGCGTCCTTGCGTCAGCCTGCTGGTAGACTGCTGCTGCCAGCAAGGCTATCTGTGCCGCGCTTACTTCGCAACGCGTCGGTCACAGGCATGCCTCTGTTTCGCCATTGTCCACTGCATGAAGCAACGCTTACTACATGTGGCCGCAACAGACACAACGATATTAGAATTCCAGGAGTGATGGAGTCATAGCTTTGGGGTTGTGTTGATGTCAGAATTCCTGGAGCGATGATGTTGTTGGCTTGGTGCGCATGGGTGGATATGCTAATATCAGAAACCCACGAATGCTAATGCTAAAAGTTTCTGGTACCAGCGTTTATACTCAGAACTCTCCTTGACTTATATTATCGAATTAAACCGGTTGATGCTGTGAAAACCAAACACTAAAAGAAGCATATTGAAGAGTACAATAACTTCTGATAATAGAAGTAAATACGATATAAAACTCAGACTGGAAATAGCAAGTAAAGCGCTTCTGAAAAAGACAAATATGTTGAAATGAATATCAATTTATGCGTATGGAAGTGAGCCGTGCGTGGCTCGCGGTTATGCCGTTTATTGCTCGTCATCTGGTTTTTGTGGCTCTGTCGCCTCGTTTCTTTTTTTTAAATTCGATTTACTGGCGTTACTAGGTTCCTAGTTTGCTTGCCTGTGAGTGGCAGCAGCAGCACTTATCGATAAGGACACTGTCGTACCATCTCTGGAGCGACCGGTAATATTTCCGGGTCGTGGTGTGCCCTAAGTTCAGTCGGGACGCAGCGCGAGTGAGGTCTGCACAGCCAGTACTCGCCCGACTGCTGGGGACACACATGCACTGTCCGACGGGAGACTTGAGAGGTTACGACCGTTGGTTGGTTGTTCGGTCGGTCGTCTCATCGAGCGACGTGTATTTGGTCTTCCGATCGCTTCTGGGCCCCTTCAATTGATCATCTTGCGGGACTTAGGTCGGTTCCTTCCTTGTGCAGAGATATCGTGGCCAATGGGCAAGAGTTACCTCTGCATGGATGGGTCTGAGCCATGGTGCCCGGGTCGCCCTGTCTCTGAATTCCGAAAGGACATCGAGCTGAGTCAGGTTGGAGCTGCAGTTAGCATCGGACAGCCAATACTCGCCCGACCGTTGCCGACACTCCCAACTTGAGTGGGGACGACCTAGGTTGGTCGTCCGGTCGGTCGTCTCATCGGACGACGTGTATTTGGTCGCCAACCGCTTATGGAAACTCTGTGTGTGACTAGTCATTTCTCCTTGTTGTTCCACGGTGATTGGTTTTAGGATTGTCGGAGTTTTTGGTGCACGTGTTTACGTGGAGCTGTGTGTAGCTTCTGTGATTTCCGCTGAACAGATGAATGCTGTCTGCATACTGGAGTAGCCAGGCGGTCGGTTGCGACAGAGGGGAATTGATTAGGTTGTTGGTTGGTTCGTCAGCCGTCTGTAGGGCGTGCTGTTACCCGATTATTTAGTGTTATGCTTGGCTGCCTGTCTAACCTAAACTGTTGTTGAGCTTCCCCCCCCCCCCCCCCCAGCCCGATCCTTGGAACACTTCAGAGCACCACTGTTCTGTTGTTTGTGATTGTGATTTTCTTTGTGGCGAATACTGTGCCAGGCCTTTAAGCGTGTATTAATTTTGTGTGTTCTCTGTTTAGTATATGGCCTTTAGCCGAACCTTATATGAAGTATTTTAAGATTAGGCCTTCAGCCGTGTTATTTAAAATTCTTGTTTGCTCTGTATTTAGGCCTTCAGCCACGTTTGTTTTAAAATCTGTGGCTTTCAGTCGTAATGTATAAATTCTTGTCTGTAAGGTTTCTCTTTAATTATCTTGAATTCTTGAAATGGCCTTCAGCCGTACTGTGTAAATGGTTATCTCAAGGTTTGCCTTTAATTATTTTGAATAATTGTTTAGTGCCTTCACCCGTCAAGATATTTCAAGTTTTCTTAAAATGGTTTTCTGTTGTACTGTGTAAATTCTTGTCTTTAAGGGTTTCTTTTTATTATGTTGAAATATTATTGGGCTTCCAGCCGAGGAATTAATTTAAATTTTCCTTAATATGGCTTTTAGCAGAAATTTGTAAATGCTTGCCTTTTAAATAATTTCCTTTGCTGATCTGAAATATTGTTTGTGCCTTTAGCCGAGAAGATATTTTTTATTTTACTTACGTAAGGCCTTCAGCCATTTCTCTAAATTTTGTGCCTTAAAAGGAATTATTTAAGGATATTTTAATATTACTTCAGTAAGGCATTCAGCCGTTCTCTAAATCTTTGTGTTTTAAAAGGAAATAATTAAACTTTATTATTGAGAAGTTACTTGGGCCCTAAGCCGTGAATCGATCTTTGTTGTTTTAAAGAGAAAACTGTGCATTGGTTTCCGAGGAATAAAGTTGTTTGTTCTTGTGTAACTAACAGTAGCTGATCTTGGCCCCTTTCCACAACCTGATCAGCTCTGTCCTCCGAAACCTGATTTTAGAAAGCATTTTGTGAAAATATTGGTTGCAGTGTAGCCTTATATGAAAATGAAATGTAGGCCATAAAAATGTAGACAAGAGCAGAGCGGCTTTAGCAATGAAATTAATATGAAATCCGGACAATTAACTGCTTACAGGTGTTGAATATCATCGGGACATTTGAAAATGTGTGCCCCGACCGGGACTTGAATCCGGGATCTCCTGCTTACATGGCACAGTCGCTATCCGACAGAGCCACCGACGACACAGAGAATAGTGAAACTGCAGTGACTTATCTCTGTCACGCTCCCCGTGAGACCTACATTTCGAGCTTACCGCCCATACACTACATTTGTAGTGCCCCTGCCCACTATACTCATTACTCGCAGAAGTCAATCTACCGATTCCCGTAAGAGTTTGAGCAATACGAGTACATCTGTATTGAAGAAGATCATTGGCCGGTAAGCCTTATCTATATGAAGATGGTATCTATTCTTTTGGACATGTCCGAAAGAGCAGATACCATCTTCATACAGCTTTAGGAATGTTGTGCTAAAACCTAACCTAACTAAAGCAATGAAGAGGTAATGCATCGAACTGGGAAAAAGGAGTTTTACGGCACAGCTTGAATGAAATTAGGGATAAGATAGTAGCACACGAACTGAGGTATGAAGGAGCAGTTGTATTGGTAACGGGGATAGGTGTGGAGGGTACAAGTTGTACAGGGAGACAAATGTTTGACATCATTAAGCAAGTTTAAATGGATGTGGGTTGCTGTAAAGACTTGAGCAGGATAGACTAACATGAAAACCTGCATCGAACTAGCATTAAGTCTGGAGACCGCAACAATAAAAGATGTCGCTCAAACAGCTTTGTCTGCAATCAGCCAGTTTCACAGGGCGTTTGCTGCAATTAAAAACAGAAGGGTCTTTAGGACGCAGGACAACATGCTTTTACAAAACTGCCCTGCATTCGTAACGAATGAGCCGTAATAACACAAGCTCTTGTGTAATTACAAGCCGTGTACGGCGGAGTTTTCGTGTCAGCGCCATTAAGATAATGCAATGATTAGTGACCCCTACCGCGGCTTGCGTTTAACCTTTCTGCGCCGCTGCCCCTACGTAATCTCCGCTGCAAAATTACTAGCCAGCAACTTGGCTGTTTAGCGGCGGTGCATTGGTTCAGTTGTAATGAAACGCGAGTAGAGAGTAAAGGTACACTGGAACCAAAAGCTAAGAATTCTCACAGTGCTGTCGGTTCACCAATATTGTTCTCCTCTGTTTCACCAAAAAAGTGCTGAAAAACTTTTTGCAAAATAACTTCACATGAACTGATTCGATCAGTGTAATTTATTCTGTAAGACTGACAAACAACAGATAACGTTCATTTCGAGTAATATACATTCAGTGGGACCACTTCTGTTTACTACGAATTAAGTATGCTTTGTCATTCGAAAGTTCGAAGAGAGACAGCAAGATTATTTTGATATATTTTTGTATCTGTTGACTGTCCGAGAATAAGAGAGAATTTTGTCTTAAGTTGTCACATTTGATATGGGTAAATTATTTTAATTTTTTTTAAATTTCTCTCATTGTCTATTTCAGTTGCATTGACCTAAAATTCAGCTGTAGTGGTTACTGGTTTCGGGTTGACACACCCGTTTTCAAACAACATGGCTTGTTATTAACAGCAATTGTTCCTAAAATGTAGCGTCAAAAGGCACAGTAAAGTATACAGTAGACAACTGCTACTCTTGTTGATCTTAAACTATGCGTCCATTGCTACCGAATACCACAACCAAATAACTATGAGCGTGTCAGCCCTAAATCGGTAACCACTACAGCGGAATATTATATCAGTGCAACTGAGACAGGCGACACAAAAAATTATCCAGTTTCCTCAGTACTGAACAGTTGCGGACCTAACATCCCGCGGTAACACGCCTCGAATAAGGAGGCTTCTGGCTAAGTTGTTTTAATATCATAGTATCGTTTGATATTCTAAATTTTAAAACGAAATTTTATCTATGATTCGTGTATTTTATCCCTTATGTCAATATACAGTTTATCCTACTATCCTTATAATTATTTATCCCAGTTATAATGACTCGTTTCTCACGATTTTAGCATTACATTCAAACCGCTGAGATCAGGAAGAACGTGTGTTCTTGTTCTTTACATACACTTATTTGTTAGTTTCAAATTAGCTCACTTCCAGTTTGAAATTTTGAAGAATTCCGATACTGCACTAAAACGTATATCTGTAAATGCAAGCTTATGATTTTGGATATGTACGAGAATAAGCCAATTATGATCCGCAAAGTAGTTATAAAATGTTATTGTAATCAACTAGGAAACGTACAAGAACATCATTTTTCGACATAGTGTCTTTGTGTTTCAACGCACTTGGTCCAACGTCGTACAAACTTCCTAATGGCCTCATAAAAGAAGGTTTTCGGTTGAGCTGCGAGCCAGGAATGCACCGCTTCTTTCACTGCTTCGTCCCAGACAAATCGACGGCCCCCTAATGCCTATTTGAGTGGACCAAACAAGTGATAGTCAGCAGGGGCAACATCGGGACTATATGGAGGATGATCCAGTATTTCAAATTTGAGTTTCTGGAGCGTTTCAGCAGTTTGGGCAGCATTATGCGGTCGGACATTGCCGTGCTACAACACAACACCTTTTGACAGCAATCCTCGGCGTTTGCTTCGAATTCCAGGAATTAGCCTGGCTGTAAGCATCTCACTGTAACATATTGTTGTGCCCCTTTCCCCATAATGTTCTCGTACTGGACTTTGTGCGTCCCAAAAAACCGTAAACATTAGTTTTCCTGCAGGCGGTTGGGTCTCGAACTTTTTCTTGCACTGCGACTTGGGATGTTTCCATTCCATACTCTGCCGTTTACCCTCCGACACGAAGTTATGGATCCACATTTCGTCACCAGTAATGGTCCTGTCTATGAAGTCGTCCCCTTCGTTGCCATAGCGATCCAAATGTTTTTTGCAGATGTCCAAGCGCGTTCGTTTATGCAACTGTGTGTTGTTTTGGGACCCATCTTACACAAACTTTATGAAACCCAAGTCTGTTGTGGATGTGACTAGTTTGCAGACGATGTGCCACTTCGTCAGTAGTAAATCATCTAAGAGAATCATTTCACATGAGCGCTCAATGGTTTCTTCATTTGTGGCGGTAAACGGTCGTCCGGCTCCTTCATTGTGCGTAACACCTGTGCGACCATTTCGGAAACATTGTTCCCGTACTGTACCGAAAGAATTTCGGCCTCTGATGAGCCTTACGACCACAAAAAAAAAAAGAAAAAAAACGGATCACTGATCGTTTCCCGTTACGAAGGTCGGCACCAGCAAAATATCTTCGTATTTGGAGGAGAAAGTTGATGATTGAAATTTCTTCAGAAGGTTCCGCCTCAACGAGAAACGCCTTTGTTTTAATAATGTCCACCCCTAATCCTGTACCATATCCGTGACACTCTCTCCCCTGTTTTTCGATATTACAAAACGTGCTGCTATTCTTTGAACTATTTCGATGTACTCCGTTAATGCTATCTGGTAAGTATCCCACAACGCGCAGCAGTACTCCAGAGGAGGACGGACAAGCGTACTGTAGGCAGTCTCTTTAGTAGATCGGTTGCATCTTGTAAGTGTTTTGCCAATAAATCGAACCTCACGGAAATCTTTTCTAAATTGTTTTCCAATTTGTTTTGATCTTCTGACGATTTACTAGACGTGAAATCTTCGCATCATCCACAAACAACCTAAGAGGGCTGCGCAGATTGTCTCGTAAATCGTTTATGTAAATAGGGTATTACCTTGGGGAACGCCAGAAATCACTCCTGTTTTACTCGATGCTTCTCCGTCAACAGCTAGGACCTGTGGCCTATCTGGAAGGAAATTAAGAATCCAGTCGCAGAACTGAGACAGTATTCCACAGGCACACAATTTGATGAAGAACCGATCGAGAGGTAGCCTGTCGCTATTTTCATCGTTACTGAGGAATCATTAGGTGAGAACAGCCTTGCAACTATTGAACTCCTGCAATTAGACACCTGTGATATCCGTTCGCAAACAAATTATGAAGTATATTACCCATGTTACAGGTTGAGAAGGTTCCGCTACTGCTGCTTCAGAAAAGGAGGAATGTTGTTTCCAAGTCAGCTTACAAGGGAACCTCCCTACCGCACCCCCCTCAGATTTAGTTATAAGTTGGCACAGTAGATAGGCCTTGAAAAACTGAACACAGATCAATTGAGAAAACTGGAAGAAGTTGTGTGGAACTGTGAAAAAATAAGCAAAATATAAAAACTGAGTAGTTCATGGGAAGATATGCAATATCAAGGACATTGGGAACGCAGGACCGTCGTGGTCTCGTGGTAACGTGAGCAGCTGCAGAACGAAAGGTCGTAGGTTCAAATCTTCCATCGAGTGAAAAGTTTAATTTTTTATTTTCAGTTTATGTGACAAACTCTTATGTTTTCATCTTTTTTGGAAGTGATTATCACATCCACAAGAAAACCTCAATCGGGCAAGGTAGAAGAATCTTTTTACCCATTCGCCAAGTGTACAAGTTAGGTGGGTCGACAACACATTCCTGTCATGTGACGCACATGCCGTCACCAGTGTCGTATAGAATATATCAGATGTGTTTTCATGTGGAGGAATCGGTTGACCTATGACCTTGCGATCAAATGTTTCCGGTTCCCACTGGAGAGGCACGTCCTTTCGTCTACTAATTGCACGGTTTTGCGGTGCGATCGCAAAACACAGACACTAAACTTATTGCAGTGAACAGAGACGGCCGGCCGAAGTGGCCGTGCGGTTAAAGGCGCTGCAGTCTGGAACCGCAAGACCGCTACGGTCGCAGGTTCGAATCCTGCCTCGGGCATGGATGTTTGTGATGTCCTTAGGTTAGTTAGGTTTAACTAGTTCTAAGTTCTAGGGGACTAATGACCTCAGCAGTTGAGTCCCATAGTGCTCAGAGCCATTTGAACCATTTGAACAGAGACGTCAATGAACGAACGGACAGATCATAACTTTGCGAAAATAAAGAAGGTAAAATTTTCAGTTGAGGGAAGACTTGAACCAAGGACCTCTCGTTCAGTAGCTACTCACGCTAACCACGGGACCACGGCACCCCTGAGCTTACGATGTCCATGATGTTGCCTATGTGGGCCATGGACTACTCAGTTTGTATATTTTGCTTATTTTTTCACAGTTCCACACAACTTCTTCCTGTTTTCTCAATTGATCTGTGTTCAGTTTATCAAGGCCTATCCACTGTGCCAACTTATAACTAAATCTGAGGGGGTGCCATGGGGAGGTTCCCTTGTTAGTAGTGAATCATGCTTTGGCTAATATATGAAATAAAGGGATATGTGAGGAAAAATTGAGTTAAAGAGCCATCGCCTTCAAGGGCATCAGAGCAAGCGCAGTAAGTTAGTTAGGCAATGGTGAGGTAGGAAGTAGGCGTGGTGTTTGGGAAGGAATCATTCGGGCAGCAGCCTTGATGTACTATGAAAATAAATGTTGTATAAAGTTTCTACACTACGTAGTGAAACACAACAGGCCAAATGTCATTAGTGTTAATTGCTTTCCGGTCAAGTCAGCACAATTCTGGTGCAGTGTTGGGTTAGGGTTGGGTTGGATTGTTTGGGAAAGGAGACCAGACAGCGAGGTCATCGGTTTCATCGGATTAGGAATGGAGGGAGAAGGAAATCGGCCGTTCCCTTTCAGAGGAACCATCCCAGCATTTTACCTGGAGCGATTTAGGGAAATCACGGAAAACCTAAATCAGGATGGCCGGACGCGGGAGTGAACAGTCGTCGTCCCGAATGCGAGTCCAGTGTGCTAGCCACTGCGCTACCCCGCTCGGTGGTGCAGTGTTAACGGCTCCATAGCTTCCTAGACGACTTCGTACTGTGCGAAGTGTTTCTGTTAACAGGTTTCCCTGTGGCAAAGATAACTATGAGTCGCCTACTTTGAAGATACCTTCAATCAACTTCATCGATCCTGAGACCTTTTGCATAACTTCTACCTCCTGCATATAGGTGTTGATTATCTGTCACATTTCTGCCTTCTAGAATGCTATATTCTCCCGCCGGGAGCAAATGAAACATTCGATACATGTAACTGCACATATATACTTGCATAAACAAAGAGTCTACAGTTAATTTGGACAATATGCATTACATATGCTCTAACATTGTATCACTTCTTTTGAGGAAAGAAAGCAGCTGCGCCCACGAAATTATAAATTGCAATTATGTCATTTCAAGCTTTTACCCGACATGGTACAGAGATTTTTCCTCGTTTCTTATCAAGTGTCTTCATACGAATTCAGAAAACTAAGAACTTAAATCCAGCTAACGATGTAGAAGTTTCCACAGGAGACTAAAAGATTTTGAACCCTGTCAAAAAATTTATTTTCCTTCTTTTCATGCGGCTCTGTTACTGAAAATTGCACCGGACGCTGCAACCTTAAACCACCCCTCCAACACGTTCATTGGTGGCTATCACTGACGTCAGCGCGGAAACTGTCTCAACAACTGTAAACAGCAGATGTGCTTTCGACCAGTCGGTTGTGAGATGGCAGTATTAATTTGTGAACGTGCGGCCGTAGTGTGAACATTGTTGTGTCACAAATCGTTGTTAACATCTCTTCATCAGACATTAAAGACATTCTCGAGCACGTTACGAATTAGAGAAAATTGTGTGAAAAGTTTGTGCTGCACACCTAGACTCCAGAACAAAATCAGCGACAAGTGGGCGCTTGCCGCAAATTAATTCAAATGCATAACGCTGACAATTCTTTTCGGATAAAAACATTAAGGGTGACATGTTTCTGTATTATCAATACAGATCTCCCACAAAACGACAAAGCACAGAGACATAATCGGCGTTCAAACGCGAGTTGAACTACGTCTGAAGGAAGGAATTTTCTGACAGTTTAACACGATTGTATGAACGTTATGTGCATTGCACTCAAGTGCGGGAAGACTATGTAGAAAACCTGAAGGATTAAAACCACTGTCTTAATTTTTCTGTAGTTTCTCTTTGTCGAGCCTCGAAATTTTTTGGAATGATGGAGTAGGCTACGCCGCGCCTACAACCTGTTTCGGCCGTGGTGGATAAACACAGAAGTAGGAGGAGGGGAAGGAGGAAGCAGGGGTCCTAACGTAAACTACTTGATATAAACCGTAGACCTGGTGCTTCGCCTGCCGGTCAGCTGGACTTGGCCGTAAGCCAACAATGTTCCCTTCGTGTGTTAATCTCGAGAAAGACATTTCCATCCAGCCTTTGCTCTTCACACAGTTACGTAAGATCTAAACCCGGTACTTGATTGAACCACTTCCTTACACAAGGCATTTGCCACCGCTTTCTACTACATATTATGCGCTTCCGTAGCCGACGGGATCGATAACGCACGCCTGTGCTGGGGCGCTCCACGTGGACGTAGCCAGTTCGATTTACGGTGGCGGAAGAAATATTAGTCACCAGTACTTTGCCGGCCAGGGAAGGAGAGGAGGCGGCCTAAAATACCTGATCCTCAGATTCTGCACAAATGTCCTGGATTAAATTGCAAAACCCTGCACATTGCCTGTGAAATGAAGTCATGTGTCAGTGTTAATGGAGATGGGTCAGTCGGATGAGGGTATTTCGAACATTTACTCTGGGGGCCGCTAACTCTGCGTAAAGACCCAATGCGGCTGAAGTCATGATTTCTTTCACTTTCGTTTCTCGCCCCTCCTCCTTCAGTTTACATAATAAGTAATGCTGTTGTGGATATAATTTTACTAAGTATTGCAGTATGCTGTTACTGAAGCAACTAATACCACATGTCGAGAAAGTACTTGGATTCCAACAAGCAGGCTTCAGAAAGGGAAAGTGAACTGTAGACTATTTACATACAATACGGCAAATGGTAGCAAAGAGCTGGGAATTCCACAAAGATGTTCACTGCATTTTGTGGACTTCCAAAAAGCGTATTATGATAGTGTAAATAGACAAGCAATATGGCAAGGACTCGAAAGGGCTCACGTTCCCAGAAAACGCATAAAACTGACACAGATATGCACCCTGGAGACCATATGCATTGTGAAAACAAATGGAAACATATTAAAGAAGTTCAAGGTGAGGACTGGAGTGCGACAATGAGACTGCCTCTCCCCTCTTCCGTTTAACCTGGTTCTGGAGAGAGACCTCAGAAAGGTAGGAAGCCTGGAGACAGGAATACAGCTGGCAAGATGGATCAACACCCTGGCCTATGCTGATGATGTAGTTTTAATAGCAGAGAAACAGCAGGACCTGTTTCAGATGACAAGAACATTAATGGAAGAGGCAATGAGAGCAGGCTTGAAATTGAATATGGACAAGGCAAAATACCTCGTATTTAGGAGAGAAAATGACTGACCCCTTAAGGTGGAGGAGAAAGTCTTTGAAGGGGTAAAAGACTTTAAATATCATGGGGCTATACTCAATAAAAGGAAGAAGATAGACCAGGAAATTAACGCACTAATACAAGCCGGGAACAGGTCAAGTTTTGCTCTGGGAAAGCTGTTAAAGTCCCGGCTTCTATCGAGATCCTCAAAGCCCAAGATCTTCAAGACAGTAATACAACCTGAAGTCTTATATGAAGCAGAGACCTCGACCATCACCCAAAAGATGGAAAGAAAAATCCTGACATTAGAGAATGCCGTCCTCAGACAGATAGGGGAACTCGGGGCAGAACGGGATAGCGGGGCACAATCGGAAACTGCTCTTTTCTAGACTGGACAGTGTTGCAACCTGTTTTATGGGCATGTAACTATTCCTCCGAATGGAAGGGAAGTGAGGGCAGCCATGCTGATTCAGTTTGAAGTGCGAGATCCAAGTGAATTGTTGTCCGTGACGTTACCGCTTGCGTTGTTCTAACGTTTGGTGAATTTCAACGCTAGGTAAGCTGTTAATTGTATACCCTAAAATGACACATTCCCTTAACGTGCATGGCATGTGTTCTACTTTAGTTATTTAATGCGTTTAAATACGTCAGTTATTACACTCCATAAAAGTTGTTAACCTCAAAAGTGCCCTTGGGGCGGAACGGGACGGGGCAGAATGGGATAGTGTCCCGTTCTGCCCCGTCACATTTTGATGCAAGTAGAGGGCAAACCCAGCCTGGATGTTCATGGATGCGAGACTCTCACAACCAGCTATGTTCGCCGAACAACTCAGCTTTCCAGATATCGCCCGAGGCTGTCATTCCAGTCCCACTAATATGTCAAACTACTCGACGGACTACAAGGCGAAAAGGAAAAACCGTTGTATTAACATATTCTCCTTGTAAGAAGGAACTGCAGAATGCTGTCGCATGTAAAGTAGGCCAACAGAAAGGAGGAGGGTGCACGAATATAAACAATGTCAGGACAGAGACGTCAGGTGCAATGCAACTTAAGGTAAAAATATCAAACTGTACACCCAACAAAAAACCAAAACAGAGGACATCAAAGACCTTAAGATGATGGAGAAGAGAGAATCAGAGAGAGAGGATGCTGAGTGTCTCTACTGTGGGGACTTCTACTCCGTTTCTAAAGAGGGCTGTGTCGCATGCCAGAGTGTGACCACAATTCATGTGCTGGCATAGACAGTGAAGATGAAGAGGAAATACTGATTTGTGACTATTGTCGAAAGGGCTAGTAGTTAGTGGTTTGGTGGTTATTAAGCATTGTACATTTTTCAAAATGACATTAAAATATTTTATTTTGAATGACTTTTTAATTGTTTAAATTACACATTCCTTAGTCAGAATTGTCTGTTATATAACATTTTGTCATAGTTTAATACGATCTTCATAATTCAAATTCAACGTGTAGCAATAATTTAACAAAAAATACCCTTATCCCATTCTGCCCCGTAGGTGGGGCGGAACGGGAGATATGGAAGACTTTCTTTGAAAAATTGTAAAAAATGCAAAATGTATTGTTTTAAGTGATTTTAAAATAAGGTACGTTAGGTTACACTACAAGGTGTTTTTTTATCACTTTAAGAAGTGTTTCCTTGTGTTACCTTATTTTATAGAAATTGTTAAACATTAAGTATCCCGTTCCGCCCCGAGTTCCCCTATTTGGACCAGTGAAGGATGGAGATGAATGGAGAAAAAGAAAGAAATGTGAACTGCAGGAGCTATAAAAGTCGATGGACTTCGTGGCAGTGATCAAAGAAATAAGACTGAAATGGTATGGACACGTAATGAGTCGAGAAGCCCATACCATTAGGCAGATAGTGTAGGCAGATATTAGAGGCAAATGACTACGAGGAAGACCACGACTCCGATGGATTGGTGAGGTCACAGAAGTTATGTGTACGCTGGGTCTGTCTGAAGAAGAATACATGGACCGAGGACGCTGGAGGAAGCTAATTGGTGAGGCCAAAGACCGACTGCGGTATGTGTGGCCAAAGCAATAAGCAGTAAGTAAGTTAGTACTGCAGTGTGGTATTTTTCAGTCGGTCCAACTCCCTCCCACTTGTACGTCGTATGAAGAACGTTCGCAGGTCCAGTAGCTATTTGTACAAAATGAGGCAGTCTAATGGTCTATCGTAAAAATTTGGAAATTTGTACTATGATCTTATGAGACCGAATTGCTGACGTCATCGGTCCCTAAGCTTACACATTACTTAATCTAACTTACGCAACGGACAACACACACACACACACACACACACACACCCATACCCAAGGGAGGACTCGAACCTCCGACGGAAGGAGCCGCGCGAAAAGTGACAGGACGCCCAGACCGCGCGGCTACCCCGCGCGGTGGTCTATCGTCTCAAGCCTTTAAAACCGTATGGGAATGATAGAAGAGAGGGATGAGAATTTTCAATATTAATTATGCAGTCGCTTAATCGACGGTTGCTGCAAATTTTTATGAAGTGTAGCATTACAGTACTATGCAGAAACAATTTTAAGATTTAGTTGAAAATGAAAGAGTAAAAAATTATAACGTTCGCTAGATACGATTCCTTGTTGTGTATCAAGAAGCACGTCAAGAATCTGGTGGTATGAATAGTAAAAATTCTGGAATCGCACGCGTTATTGCACTGTGACTTACAGCAGTTTTCAGGTGAAATGAATGAGAAGTATTTTCACTTTGCATATTACTGTAAAGTACGCCGGTTAAGTAAAGGAGCATGCCTGGAACGTTTTTTTAGTTTAAAATCTGCTTTATGAAGGAAGAAGGAGCGTAGGAACGATAATCAAAATATCCGGAATGGATTGCAGATCTCGCACTTTACGTGGAGTTGGCTGCACGCAGCCAACACTAAGACGTTGCAAGGGGAGAAAAAACTAATTTATGATTTGCTAGACATGCATTCAGAAGTAAATGCATTGTGGAAGGGACAAATACTGACGAGGAACACTGTAAATTTCCTTAACTTCACGGCGTTAAGGAAAACGTGACATTTTGGAAATTTATTATGGTCTTGAAAGAAGCTCCCAGCTTCAGGCAGTGTTGGCTTCGGTCACACAGCTTGAGGCTGTTGCCAATGGGTATCACTGTGGGGGTCCGGATGGAGGTTTGTCGGGGACGGCCAGCTCGTCCCACGCATCCCCCGATCGGACTACGACTGTGGTTGCCCGGGATACTACCCGCATTCAGGCTGATCCCTCACCTGTTGTAGAGTGGGAGGTCGTCTCAAGGTGTGGCAGGGGGCGAAAGACATTCTGGAGGGCTGAACGGAAGGCCTCTCCAGTTTGTCTGACGAACCGGTTTCAGGCTCTGTCTCAGGCTGATACTGATCTTCGGTCTGACATGGCTGCCTGTCCTGTTCCAAAGGTTGCCCCTCAGTCTGCAAGATCCGGGCAGTCGCAGAGGGTGAGCTTACTAGTAGTTGGGAGCTCCAACGTCAGGGGCGTAATGGGGCCCCTTAGCGATATGGCAGCAAGAGAGGGGAATAAAACCAATGTGCACTCCGTGTGCATACCGGGGGGAGTCATTCCAGATGTGGAAAGGGTACTTCGGGATGCTATGAAGCGTACAGGGTGCACCCATCTGTAGGTGACGCTGATGTCGGCACCAATGATGTGTGTCGCTATGGATCGGAGGAAAAACTCTCTGGCTTCCGGCGGCTATCTGATTTGGTGAAGACTGCCAGTCTCGCTAGCGGGATGAAAGAAGAGCTCACCATCTGCAGCATCGTCGACAGGACTGACTGCGGACCTTTGGTACAGAGCCGAGTGGAGGGTCTGAATCAGAGGCGACCATGTGGGCTGCAGATTCCTCGACTTGCGCCATATGGTGGTGGGGTTTCGGGTTCCGCTGGATAGGTCAGGAGTCCACTACACGCAACAAGCGGCTACACGGGTAGCAGGGGTTGTGTGGCGTGGGCTGGGCGGTTTTTTTAGGTTAGATGGCCTTGGGCAAGTACAGAAAGGGCAACAGCCTCAACGGGTGCGGGGCAAAGTCAGGACATGTGAGGACCAAGCAGCAATCGGTATTGTAATTGTAAACTGTCGAAGCTGCGTTGGTAGAGTACCGGAACTTAAAGAGCTCATAGAAAGCACCGAAGCTGAAATCGTTATAGGTACAGAAAGCTGGCTGAAGCCAGAGATAAATTCTGCCGAAATTTTTACAAAGGTACAGACGGTGTTTAGAAAGGATAGACTGCATGCAACCGGTGGTGGAGTGTTCGTCGCTGTTCGTAGTAGTTTATCCTGTAGTGAAGTAGAAGTGGATAGTTCCTGTGAATTATTATGGGTGGAGGTTACACTCAACAACCGAGCTAGGTTAATAATTGGCTCCTTTTACCGACCTCCCGACTCAGCAGCATTAGTGGCAGAACAACTGAGAGAAAATTTGGAATACATTTCACAAAAATTTTCTCAGCATGTTATAGTCTTAGGTGGAGATTTCAATTTACCAGATATAGACTGGGACACTCAGATGTTTAGGACGGGTGGTAGGGACAGAGCATCGAGTGACATTATACTGAGTGCACTATCCGAAAATTACCTCGAGCAATTAAACAGAGAACCGATTCGTGGAGATAACATCTTGGACCTACTGATAACAAACAGACCCGAACTTTTCGACTCTGTATGTGCAGAACAGGGAATCAGTGATCATAAGGCCGTTGTAGCATCCCTGAATATGGAATTTAATAGGAATATAAAAAAAGGAAGGAAGGTTTATCTGTTTAGCAAGAGTAATAGAAGCCAGATTTCAGACTACCTAACAGATCAAAACGAAAATTTCTGTTCCGCCACTGACAACGTTGAGTGTTTATGGAAAAAGTTCAAGGCAATCATAAAATGCGTTTTAGACAGGTACGTGCCGAGTAAAACTGTGAGGGACGGGAAAAACCCACCGTGGTACAACAACAAAGTTAGGAAACTACTGCAAAAGCAAACAGAGCTTCACTCCAAGTTTAAACGCAGCCAAAACCTCTCAGACAAACAGAAGCTAAACGATGTCAAAGTTAGCGTAAGGAGGGCTATGCGTGAAGCGTTCAGTGAATTCGAAAGTAAAATTCTATGTACCGACTTGACAGAAAATCCTAGGAAGTTCTGGTCTTACGTTAAATCAGTAAGTGGCTCGAAACAGCATATCCAGACACTCCGGGATGATGATGGCATTGAAACAGAGGATGACACGCGTAAAGCTGAAATACTAAACACCTTTTTCCAAAGCTGTTTCACAGAGGAAGACCGCACTGCAGTTCCTTCTCTAAATTCTCGCACAAACGAAAAAATGGCTTACATCGAAATAAGTGTCCAAGGAATAGAAAAGCAACTGGAATCACTCAACAGAGGAAAGTCCACTGGACCTGACGGGATACCAATTCGATTCTACACAGAGTACGCGAAAGAACTTGCCCCCCTTCTAACAGCCGTGTACCGCAAGTCTGTAGAGGAACGGAAGGTTCCAAATGATTGGAAAAGAGCACAGGTAGTCCCAGTCTTCAAGAAGGGTCGTCGAGCAGATGCGCAAAACTATAGACCTATATCTCTGACGTCGATCTGTTGTAGAATTTTAGAACATGTTTTTTGCTCGAGTATCATGTCGGTTTGGAAACCCAGAATCTACTATGTAGGAATCAACATGGATTCCGGAAACAGCGATCGTGTGAGACCCAACTCGCTTTATTTGTTCATGAGACCCAGAAAATATTAGATACAGGCTCCCAGGTGGATGCTATTTTTCTTGACTTCCGGAAGGCGTTCGATACAGTTCCGCACTGTCGCCTGATAAACAAAGTAAGAGCCTACGGAATATCAGACCAGCTGTGTGGCTGGATTGAAGAGTTTTTAGCAAACAGAACACAGCATGTTGTTATCAAAGGAGAGACGACTACAGACGTTGAAGTAACCTCTGGCGTGCCACAGGGGAGTGTTATGGGACCATTGCTTTTCACAATATATATAAATGACCTAGCAGATAGTGTCGGAAGTTCCATGAGGCTTTTTGCGGATGATGCTGTAGTATACAGAGAAGTTGCAGCATTAGAAAATTGTAGCGAAATGCAGGAAGATCTGCAGCGGATAGGCACTTGGTGCAGGGAGTGGCAACTGACCCTTAACATAGACAAATGTAATGTATTGCGAATACATAGAAAGAAGGATCCTTTATTGTATGATTATATGATAGCGGAACAAACACTGGTAGCAGTTACTTCTGTAAAATATCTGGGAGTATGCGTGCGGAACGATTTGAAGTGGAATGGTCATATAGAATTAATTGTTGGTAAGGCGGGTACCAGGTTGAGATTCATTGGGAGAGTCCTTAGAAAATGTAGCCCATCAACAAAGGAGGTGGCTTACAAAACACTCGTTCGACCTATACTTGAGTATTGCTCATCAGTGTGGGATCCGTACCAGATCGGGTTGACGGAGGAGATAGAGAAGACCCAAAGAAGAGCGGCGCGTTTCGTCACAGGGTTATTTGGTAACCGTGATAGCGTTACGGAGATGTTTAGCAAACTGAAGTGGCAGACTCTGCAAGAGAGGCGCTCTGCATCGCGGTGTAGCTTGCTCGCCAGGTTTCGAGAGGGTGCGTTTCTGGATGTGGTATCGAATATATTGCTTCCCCCTACTTATACCTCCCGAGGAGATCACGAATGTAAAATTAGAGGGATTAGAGCGCGCACGGAGGCTTTCAGACAGTCGTTCTTCCCGCGAACCATACGCGACTGGAACAGGAAAGGGAGGTATTGACAGTGGCACGTAAAGTGCCCTCCGCCACACACCGTTGGGTGGCTTGCGGAGTATAAATGTAGATGTAGATAATTTTTTAAACGTTTTGAGTACACTGCTAACCCTACAGCTGTTTTCGAGACCATTTGCTTTTGCAGTTGAAAGTGCACTGACATATGCAAATATAAATGATTCATTTGCAATGTAATTTCCGTTTTAAAGACAAATTCTTCTACGTTAAAACTGTCCAGTACGTCTCCATTGTTTTTCTCAGATCCAGTTTCCACGTATCCATAACGATGCCACGGAAGTGATATAATATTTCGACCAATATATTTGTGTGAAAGACCTTTCTTTGATCATGAAACTACGCAAGTCACGACGGCGTGGCAACCTCCGTGTGAAAATCTGTGAAACTGTCTGTATCTGTCTCGGTGTGGAGTTGGTACCAGATAAGAGTTATATTGTGTCTTCAGCGTACCGAGAGCAATTATATAACACTGAGAGGTTTTTTTTGTGGTCTGTGTTAGTGAGAAATGTGAAAAACTTAAACAAATCGTATGCAGTGAGACTGCATTCCCATTCAAATGTGGCATGGTTGCTGTTTCCTTCTCCTCACGCCAGACAGCTCTCCAAGTTGGTGGGGGAAGTGTGCACCAGGCTGAATGCTACGGCACTTGTACCAGGGCATGGACAGCAACCAAAATTCGTAGACGCCCCTATGTTAAGCGATCCCATTATTTAATTGATTTGTACCACAAATTTTTCAAACTAATGTTGTCTTAATATTTAGTTTTCGTTCTACATACTTTTCACTGCCTGAAAAGAAATGTGGAGCGTTCTACAGACAATCAAATATCAGCGTAACTTTGTACTCACCATTGGTGGGTCTGTAAACGAATAAAGTTGCTACTTTTTTTGTACGTCCATCCTTTTGGCAGGAGGTCTTCGGGACGATCGCCGTTTACTATTGTTTCAAAACAAAACACCTACAGCCGTATTTATGGTTTTGTTTTATGTTTTTGCAACCGGTTTCAGCGCTTCAGGCTGTTGTTGATGCCGTACGGGTTGATATGATCCCTATTTATACACTATGTGATCAAAGGTATCCGGACACCTGGCTGTAAATGACTTACAAATTCGTGGCGCCCTTCATCGCTAATGCTGGAATTCAATATGTTGTTGGCCCACCTTAGCCTTGATGACACTTCCACCATCGCGGGCACACGTTCAATCGGGTAATGGAAGGTTTCTTGGGGACTGGCAGCCCATTCTTCACCAAGTACTGCACTGAGGACAGGTATCGATATCGGTTGGTGAGGCCTGGCACGAAGTCGGAATTCCAAAGACATCCAAAAGGTGTTGTATAGGAGTCAGGTCAGGACTCTGTGCAGGCCAAACCATTACGTTGATGTTACTGCCGTGTAACCATTCCGCCACAGGACGTACATTATGAACAGGTGCTCGATCGGGTTGAAAGATGCAATCGCCATCCCCGAATTGCTCTTCAACAGTGGGAAGCAAGAAAGTGCTAAAAACATCAACGTAGGCCTGTTCTGTGATAGTGCTACGCAAAGCAAGAAGGGGTGCAAGCCCCCTCCATGAAAAACACAACCACACCATAACACCATCTCCTCCGAATTTTGCTTTTGGCACTACAAACGCTGGCAAATGACATTCTTCGGGCATTCGCCATACCCACACCCAGCCATCGGATCGCCACATGGTGATCCTTGATTCGTCACTCCACTCATTGTTTTTCCACTGTTCAATCGTCCAATGTTTACGCTCCTTACCCCAAGCGAGGCGTCGTTTGGCATTTACCGGCGTGATGTGTGGCTTATGAGCAGCCGCTCGACCATGAAATCAAAGTTTTCTCACCTCCCGCCTAACTGTCATAGTACTTGTAGTGGATCCTGATGCAGTTTGGAATTCCTGTGTGATGGTCTGGATAAATGTCTGCCTATTACACATTATGACCCTCTTCAACTGCCGGCGGTCTCTGTCAGTCAACAGACGAGGTCTACCTGTACGCTTTTGTGCTGTACGTGTCCCTTCGCACGTTTCCACTCACTATCACATGGGAAATAGTGAACCTAGGGATGCTTAGGAGTGCGGAAATCTCGCGTACAGACGTATGATACAAGTGACACCCAATCACCTGACCACGTTCGAAGTCCGTGAGCTACAGTCAGGAACCGCGCGACCGCTACGGTCGCAGGTTCGAATCCTGCCTCGGGCATGGATGTGTGTGATGTCCTTAGGTTAGTTAGGTTTAAGTAGTTCTAAGTTCTAGGGGACTAATGACCTCAGCAGTTAAATCCCTTATTGCTCAGAGCCATTTGAAGTCCGTGAGTTCCGCGGAGCACCCTATTCTGCTCTCTCACGATGTCAAATGACTACTGATGTCGCTGATATGGAGTATCTGGCAGTAGGTGGCAGCTCACTGCACCTAATATGAGAAAGGTATGTTTTTGGGGGTGTTCGGATACTTTTGATCACACAGTGTAGCAATCTTGCAACTGTAGCGAAGTACAGGAACAAGTGCATACAATTGTCACGTATTGCAGACAGAGTTGACTCTCGATGCTCAAAATTGCATTATATCACGCCTAAATATTCTGAAGAACACAGTATTATTCAGTTACACTATTGATGATAAATTTCCGCACAATATTGGGAAATAGTCGCCTGAAGCAATCTAAAGTGAAATGACAGCGTGGAACAACAAGTAACTGAAAGAAAGCCATATATGAGACTGCCAATCATTGGAAGAATTCTGTAAGTCAACCAGATAGCGTATTGTTTCACGGTTCCAATTAATAAGAGTGAGAGTGTTACGGGTTTCTTACCTTTACTGACCATTTCATACGGAACTAGTCCAATCACCAGATGAATGAGGGCTGACAATAGACTTATTGCTGCGCTTCATTCTGATATACTTTGAAGTATAAGCAGAATTAGAGTTTAAATCTTTAAAATAATTTGCATTAAAATTCAATTAAAATGACTTGTACAGATGCAGCAAAGACGACGATAACAATGGTAGTTAATTAATTAACTGCTCTTGAGAACTTTATTGGTTCCACTATCGGTTTCGGCCTTTATTTCAGCTAGTGGACTCAATAAGGTCCTCAGCAGCAACTGGAGAGCTTTTCATTAATTAAACGAACAGTAGCGGAATAAGGACACCGTCCAAACGTTGAGAATATGGATAGAGTTACAGTGTAAGTGATGATCTTTCTTCTGCCGAATATTAAATGAGTGCCGGCCGAAGTGGCCGTGCGGTTAAAGGCGCTGCAGTCTGGAACCGCAAGACCGCTACACTCGCAGGTTCGAATCCTGCCTCGGGCATGGATGTTTGTGATGTCCTTAGGTTAGTTAGGTTTAAGTAGTTCTAAGTTCTAGGGGACTGATGACCACAGATGTTAAGTCCCATAGTGCTCAGAGCCATTTGAACCATTTTTTTTTTGTGTCTTGTTCTACACAATAGTAGGTTTCCCGTGAGATGGTAACATCGGGAGGCGAAAATAGAGTCGTGAGAAATATTAACAGTAGGTAACCATTTATGGCGTGTAGGGATTGTTATCGACCGTTGGGAAGTAGGCAGTCAGTCAGAGAGAGAGAGAGAGAGAGAGAGAGAGAGAGAGAGAGAGAGAGAGAGAGAAACCGAAGCGCTGCGATGAAATTTTTTGAATTACTTGGAAATCGGTACATGTACAGACAAACAAAGGATTACAATTTTAGAAAAATTGAAAGATTTATTCAAGGGAACGTGCTTCACGAATTGAAGAAACTAGTAACGCACTGGTCCATCTTCTGGATCCTATGTCAACAGTCATTCGGCTTGGGACTGATTGACAGATTTCTTGGATGTCCTCCTGAAGGATTTCGTGCCAAATTCCTTACAACTGGCGCATTAGACCATCAAAATCCCAAGCTGGTTGAAGGACCCTTTCCATAACACTCCAAACCTCCTCAAGTGTGGGGATATCCGCTGAAATTGCTAGAAAAGGTTTCGTTTGTCAAGCACGAAGAAAAGCAGTAGAATCGTTCGCCGTGTGCGGGTGGGCATTATCTTGCTGAAACGTAAGGCCAGGTTGACTCGCCATGAATTCTAACAAAATCTGGCGTAGAATATCGTCGACGTATCGGCGGAATGTAAGGGTGCCGCAGATGACAACAGAACGGTTCCTGCTATGGAATGAAATGGTAGTATAGACCGTTACTCCTAGTTGTCGGGTCGTATGGTGAGCGACATTCAGGTTTTTCCGGATGCCTACAGACACGTCTTCGCTTGTCATCGGGGCTGAGTTCGAAGAGGGACTCATCACTGAAGACTGCTCTACATCAGTCAATGTGATTCCAGGCTGAATGTTCCCCACACCAATGAAAAAGTGCATGTTGGTGTACAGAGTCAATGGTAGTCGTTCAAATGGCTCAAATGGCTCTGAGCACTATGGGACTTAGCTTCTGAGGTCATCAGTCCCCTAGAACTTAGAACTACTTAAACCTAACTAACCTAAGGATAGCACACATATCCATGCCCGAGGCAGGATTCGAACCTGCGACCGTAGCAGTCGCGCGGTTCCATACTGAAGCGCCTAGAATGGTAGTCGTTGCAACGGGTTCCATTAGCTCAGGGCTTCCCAACCTTTTCAGCTGGCGGACCCCTTCTTCAGTCGAAAATCCATGGCGGACCCCTAGTCATTCAAGAGCACAGTACCTTTAAATTTCAGAGCGAAGGCCATGGGAACTGAAAGCTTCTTAATGCAAGTACCATGTTCCCAATGACCCCCCCCCCTCGAAGTATCAATAGTCTTTGGTTTAGAGATGAATGAAAACAACTTGAAGGTCAAAAATCGACTTATGAAATAGATAGTGCACTGACAAAAGCAAGTTTAACAATTAATGATGCCTGGAGCCGTATACGAGCCAACGAGCGCTGTGATTCGTCGAGAAAGCTCGCTCCGCTCATGCGTAAAAGGTTTCAACGTATCTAGCGCCGTCAGCTGACGCACAAACGACCCCCGTATTGTTGCGAAACAGTCGATCAGAGAAGCCGCATTCACCGGCACTGAACTGTGTATGCGTTCTCACTTAGGAACCGCAAAGGCTGCTTGGGAATACGGCCTGAAGTGAAAGTACACATATTTTTCACACAAAAAAAGTGATGAATCTGATTTTCACATTTTTATTCAATAATTTTACTCATTATTTTACACGATTTGATGAAAGGTGGCCGCGGACCCCCTAGAAGAGTCGGCGGGCCCCTAACGGGTCCGCGGACCACAAGTTGGGAAGCCCTGCATTAGCTCATCCCCCTTGCAGTGTGCCGCGTGTTAATGATTCCTATGGTCACTGAACAATCAGTTGCACGTCGTATCGATGGTAATGGTCCCTCTGTGGCGATTGCTCGGTCGTCTCAAGCTGTTATCTCTCTAGGTCGATCACTTACTTTTTCACGCCGTGTTCGACCACGGTTGACCTTTTCCTGCCAATTTTGTTGAGTTGTGGTATCACTCGTATTCAAATGTCGAACGATTCGGTGACTGCTGCAACCGACTTCCCTTGAGCCCAACTACACGTCCTGTCACAAATTCTGACATCTGCGTATATTGTGTCGTTCATATGCTTGTCTGCATTGAGTAACTACTGCCAAACTGAGTATACGGAGTGAAATTACCAGATACTTTATGCCCTGGTATCGACATGTCTCCTGTTTACTATCCTTGCCATCTAACGGTGAAACCGCTGTAGCGTCACACGTTCATACATCAGCCGCCAAAGTTTACAATTTTGCATTTTACGTCGGTATCTGATTAAGCATCGGTTTATGACCAATTTGCATCCTCCGAGGTACGTTGGTTTTTTGTCTTAGAGTGCATGTGAGCAGGAGGTGAAAGCTGGAAAAGGACGAGGAGGGGGATGCGTTGTGGTACTTGGAAATGTGAACAGTGTTGGATACATGATCTAAGGAATGATACAGGGCTGTGATTGGTTGTGTGGAAATACATCAGCGTAGTGTTCTGGTTCTGGAAGATCGAGGGAGTTATAGTTACGACTGCACCAACGATTTTTTAGTCTGTCCACGTTGTGGGCAACGAACGACCTAGATTGTTACCTTCGTTCGCTTCAGTGTCCTAGTGGTCGGTCGTGCGCCAGTGCTTTAAGGCACATAAGTTTATTAAAGAACCAATCCGTAGCTCATTATAACGTTTTACGCAGAATGGAGAAATAATTCAGAAGTATAGAAACTATATACGTATATCCCATGGGATTATTAAGGTGGTTAAAACTGAAGGATCGCTGCAGTACAATGTTTATTGTAAGTAATTCACATTTTTTCGATTGGTGGCCCCATCAACTGTGGATTCAAACTAAAACAAACATAAATGTTAATCAATGTAGTGCAACATAGTGACGTAACCCGAAAAACTGCGTGGAAATTTTGTTTAGAAGCTAACGTATCGCGAAATTTCAAAACAAAAACTAAAAGACGGAAAGTACAGTTTTTCACTCGTAATCGTGACTTAAAGCTGAAGTCCATTGTTCTAAATAATCACTGCGAAATTCAGCACCCGAGAATTTAAATATTACACAGCAAAATATTTCTCAGCAATCTCAAGTCCCAAAACTAGAAGAGAAATTTCTATGGGCGCTCAAACTCAGTCACCGAAAACCACCGTCAAACATATCAAGTCCAACTAAAAGTACGTACCTAGCGCGGCTTCTTCGCAGCCGAGACTACCTGGCTGCTGCCACGGTCATCCGCCTATACAGTAGCACTCGCAAAAGATGAGTCTCCTACAACGCAAGCTACCAGCAAAAGATCGCTTGTTCGCTGCTGCTCGCCCTTAAGTATTTTCCTTGACGTCACGCACTACTGGATTCATGTTAGTTACTGACACTACCATTCAAAACTAAGACTATCTACACCTATAGACATGCACTACGTTTATTTTCCGAACTTTCGTGTCAGAAGCAAGTTATTAGCAAAACTCCAACCAAGCTTGCATTACGTTTTACGATGTAAAATAATTACGTTAAAATGACAACATAAGGCCAACTCGAAGAAGTGCATTCTTCTGCCCTCTAAGTACATGTTCTTTCCTGCATATGTCCTATATTTTGTTATTCGCGTTTTCACAGAAGCTTTATATAATTTTCATTAACACACTTTAACATACTCGATCTTTTAGAGTATATCTAACAGTTAACAGCAGGTAGTAATTACCTGGGATGATTAGGTGAGGAACTGCCTCCATACAAGTTTTAGTTTCTGGAGGATTCATGGGTGTGGCGATATATCTCTCTTTCATTTCATTTTTTGCTGACTTCATGAGCTTTCATTTGATACTTCGTATGATGCAGGAAGAAGACCACTTGGAAGACCAAGAAAACGCTGTATAGAGACTGTAAGATTAGATGTGTAGGAGAAAAGACACAAATGGGAAGTTGACCTGGAATAGATTATGTACGAAGACAGTAGATGGCGAGCGCTTGTGTGCCACCTTCGGGAAACTAAATTTGAAAAACGACGACGACGACGACGACGACGACGACGACGACGACGACGACGATGACGATGACGATGACGATGACGATGACGTAATCGCTCCTGTGGTTTATTCGTGATTAATATTTATTGTCCAATGTGATATTCATAATTGAAAACATTTAAAAATTTCTCAATATTTATTGTAGAATCAAGCTTAAAGTTGTAATGGGCTTGTCTCATTGCTGCGACTTGTATGATTAATTTGGTTTCCTTGTTTCATTTTTTAAGGGCTGTAACGTTGTTTCCATGAAAATTTACTATCCAGCTTATATTTCGTTCACTGTAGTCGCCACTGTCTTTTCTTCAGCGGTGCCATCTACACTGGCGTGTACCTGTTGAGGAAAATTCCGTGCCCACCGCCTCACTGTGCTTATGTACATGCAGCGAGACCCGCTCGGTCATCTCACCGGCCACAGAGAGTTATCGCCCACCTACAGTAGGCCTAGATCCCGCTTCGCGAGCCGACTGCTAGTAATGCTGCCTACAAGTGGTGGACAAAAAACAAACACACAACACATTACCAAACCTAATGCGGTGTATGAAAGCAGCTTGTATTAAAAAAAACTTCCAGTCGTCTCTAAGTGAATAAAATACAAGTCTTGCATGGAATGCACAGGAATCTTGCACCGTTCTCCACGTGAAATAGTAGCAAGGGCAAGCAATAACGATGCAGGTGGATAGCGATAGCGCACCCTTCTCCCCAAAATAGACCTTAAAAGCTCAATAATATTGACATCTGGTGACTATTGGCCAAGAGAGATGAGACAATCCATCCTTGTACTCACAAAACCGGTTCTGGGCGATGCGAGCTGTATAAACAGGGGCCCTGTCCTCTTGGAACACGGCATCACCACTGATGAACAAACATTGTACTATGGGATGGACCTGACCGGCCAAAATGGTCACATAGTCCATGGCAGTAATGCTGCCTGGCAGAGTAGCCGTGCGTCCCATGGACTACCACAATATTGCTGCCAAAATAATTACTCTTGGGACGTATAGTCGGCCTAACTTTGAAACGTAATTCCAGCTCGCTTCGCCCCTAAGTACAGATTTTAACCGTGACAACTACAGATTTTAAGTAAGTATTTTTATAGATAAAGATAAATTAGAAAAAATCTACTTAATACAGTATGTGCATATGTCATGTAACAAATGTACCAGACGCCACCTGACTGTAATAGTTTTATGATTAATATAAATGACGTGCATTCAGCCAACCAATTTTATATGATGCAGCACGTGAAGGTTGCTGTGTGTGGACGAGTTACTCCTGTAACCGAAATTGCAGGTACGTTCTGGTACATTTGATGTTGATCGGATAGGATGAAAAAGGTTTGTATTTGTGAAATAGTAAATTAGTATCATTGTCGTTTCAGATATGAAGATGGTTCTAGAGGAACCAAAACCAGTCACGTGAATAAACACATTTGCAATCAAGACGGATTATACGTAAAACTGTATAACCATTGATTACGTTATCCCATTAGACATTATGATTGTTTTTGCAAAACATTCGGTGACATTAAAAGCAAGGGTGGTAACATAAAGGGGGAAACGGGAATTTCACTGTTAAATGTAGAGGAGAGGGTAGACTGGTGGGAAGAGTACATTGAAGGCTTCTATGAAGGGAAATATTTGTCTGATGTGATAGAAGAAGAAACAGGCTTCGATTTAGAAGAGATAGGGGATCCAGCATTACAATCAGAATTTGAGAGAGCAGAATTTAAGAGGACTTAAGATCAAATAAGGCAGAAGGGATAGATAACATTGCTTCAGTATTTCTAAAATCACTGGGGAAATATCAACAAAACTACTATTCAAGTTGATGCGTAGAATGTATGAGCCCGGTGGCATACCATCTGACTTTCAAAAAAATATCATCGACACAATTCCGAAGAGACCAGGAGGTGTCTAGTGAGAAAATTATCGCACAGTCGGCCTAACAACTCATACATCCAAGTTTCTGACGAGAATAATATACAGAAGAATGGAAAAGAAAATGGAAGATGTGGTAGATGACGATCAGTTTGGCTTTAGAATAGGTAAAGGCACCAGAGAGGCAATTCTGACGTTGCTGTAGAAAAAGGAAGCAAGACTAAAGAAAAATCAAGACACTTTCATAGGATTTCTCGGCTTGGAAAAAGCTTTCGACAATGTAAAATGGTGCAAGATGTTCGAAATTCTGAGAAAAGTAGGGGTAAGCTGTAGAGAGAGACGGGTAATGTAAAATATGAAGAAGAGCCCAGAGGAAATAATAAGAGTGGACGATCAAGAACTAAGTGTTCGGATTCAAAAGAGTTGAGACAGGGATGTAGTCTTCTACCCCTACTGCTCAATCTGTGCATCGAAGATGCACTGATGGAAATAAAAGAAAGGTTCAGGAATCGAATTAAAATTCAAAGTGAAAGGATATCAATGATACGATTTGCTGATGACATTGCTATCCTCAGTGACAGTGAGGAAGAATTACCTGATCTGCTAAATGGGATGACCAATCTAACGAGTACAGGAAATGGACTGAGAGTAAATCGAAGAAAGACGAAAGTAATTAGAAGTAGCAGAAATGGTAACAGAAAAAAAACTTAACATCAGGATTGATGGTCACGAAGTAGATGAAGTTAAGGAATTCTGCTATCTACGAAGTGAAATTATCAATGAAGAGATTGACCAAGGAGGACATCAAAAGCAGAACAGAAATGGCAAAAGGGACATTGCTGACCAAGAGAAGTCTATTAGCGTTAAACATAGGCCTTAATTTGGAGAAGAAATTTATGACAATGTAAAACTGGAGTACAGCATTGTATGGTAGTGAAACATGGACTGTGGGAAAACCGAACAGAAGACAACCGAAGCATTTGAGATGTTAGGTTAGGTGGAGTGATAAGGTAAGGAATGAGAATGTTCTCCGTAGAATCGGAGAGGGAAGGTGTATAGGGAAAACACTGATAAAGAGAAGCGACAGGATGATAGGACATCAGTTAAGGTATTAGGGGAATGACTTGCATGGTACCAGAGGGAGGGCAAAAACAGTAGAGGAAGACAGAGACTGGAATACATCTATCAAATAATTGAGGACGTAGCTTGTAAGTGCTATTCTGAGACGAAAAGGCTGGCACAGGAGAGGAATTCGTGGCCGCATCCAACCATTCAAAAGACTGATCGCCCCCCCCCCCCCCCAAAGAAAAGAAAGTCGAGTACGCCGGCGTTACCCAGGTATTTATTTATAGCTGTGCGTCCACTCCAACACCACGCTTGTGATTAGCCTTTGTGAAGACGTGTATGTCAAACTATGTATCGTACAACGATATAATTTTGTAGGTACATTCACCGGTGTATTGGATACTGTCAGCTAACTTTGCTGTTGAAGGAGTTAACAGCAGTGAATTAATAAATATAAATGTCATACACAATGCGACAGGTTTTCATACATCTCACTGTTTGTAACGTCATAGCTACTGAACCATGTGTCGTACAATGACGTAATTTTCCACTTCCGTTCATTGGTATGCGTGTATACTGTTTGTGAAGTGTGTCATGAATACAGTTATTTTTAAAGAAATAACAAATTATGATGTCATGTGGAAAAGTAGGAAACGGCTCTGAGCACTACGGGACTTAACTGCTGCGGTCATCAGTCAGTAGGAAACGAAAAACATTTTATTTTAATCAATATGTAGGAGCTTTCAGCGAGAAAAAACGTCGTAGAGGTTTAACATTATGTGGAAAATTTGTTTTAAGTCTCTAAATGCTCCCAATCTGAAATACTTGATTGATAAAGCGTGGTAATTCATGCGTCGAGGGCTAAGGTTCTTTTTCATCCCCATCTCTTTGATAGGTAAGTGGTTCTTACTTCCACAGGGATTCTCGCCTGACAATAAGGTATATAGTTATAAAGTTTGGTTGAAATCGGCACAGTGGTTTAGGAACATACGTACATACATATACACATACACACATATATGCAAAGATAAGACAGAAAGTATGATTACTGCCCACCACTACGTTTGATGCCGCCTGGTGACGTTGCTGACACTTGATGCTGTGCAAAAAGAAAGTGAGCAGAGAAGACACGGAAAGGATATCATCCTAGCGAAAGTATGGGTTGCAAATCGGGTAATCCATTGAGATAAGTGACTCTGACAAAGGGCAGATTATTATTATGTAGGGTCTGTGAGAGAGTATCTTGAAAACGGCGAAGCTGGCCGAATGTTCACGAGCTACTATCGTGTGCATCTACGGAAAGAGGAAGAAGGACAATGAAACTACCACTGGACTCTAAACGTTGTGATGTCCACGACTCTTCACGGAGCTTGAGGTTCGGATGTTTGTCTACTCTGTAAAGTAGGATTGATAGTATTCTGTGCCGTTCCTGCCGAAAGAGCAGAATGCCGGGGCGCGCAAAAGTGTTTTGGAACACGCTGTTCATCGCACACTGTTGAACGTGGAGCTCCGCAGCAGACCATCCCGGCGTGTTCACGCATTGATCCATTGACATCGTCAGTTACGATTTCAGTGAACACTGGACCATCGAGATTCGACCGTGGATCAATGGGAAAGTGTCGGATCTTCGAATGAATCATATTTTTGGCCGGTCTCCACAAACACCGTTATGGAGGAGAACCCCTGCGTCTCCTAACTTGCAGCACATCACGGACTCAGGGTGGTGGGATCAGTATTATGGTACGGGAGACGCTCTCCTGCGCTTGGGTGTGACCTGTGGTAGTAATCTATATCCCATCAAGCTTGATGTCTTCCCCGACGGCGATGGCAGCTTCCTGCAATACAATTGTCAGTTTCTCGGATGCACAAACGAGCTACAGTGTTTCGAGGAGAATTGTAGTGAACTCATACTGATGCCTCGGCGAGCGAATTCACCTGATGCAAATCGTGCGGAACCCATCTGTGACACTATCGGGCGCCATCACGGCGGTACGCAGGTCAGCGGCAATTGTTTACTCGAATTACAAAATGGTTCAAATGGCTCTGAGCACTATAAGACTTAACATCTGAGGTAATCAGTCCCCTAAACTTAGAACTACTCAAACCTAACTAACCTAAGGACATCACACACATCCATGCCCGAGGCAGGATTCGAACCTGGGACCGTAGCAGTCCCGCGGTTCCGGACTGGAGCTCCTAGAACTGCTCGGCCATCGCGGCCGGCTACGCGAATTACATGACCTGTGCTTAGACAGCTAATGCCACGTAACTAACCCGGACAAACAAGCTATTAAGCAGGTGGTCATAATTTTATGGCTCATCAGTATACGTACATACGTTTTTGTAATATGCAAGGATTATAATTAAAACTTTTATGTATTAAACGACTCTATATCATATGCAGGGTACATTCTTCAAGCTCTTATGCACTGTAGGAGAACCAATTGGTCTACTAACCACCTCAAACGCTGCTGCCAACTTTGCGCTGGGAGTTCATCAGTAGAGAGCTCTGTCCGGACGGTTAGCGCTGCCGTACTCGACTCGTTATTAAAACGTCAGCAGCGAAGAGCCCAAGTCTGGGAAGGCAAACGAGCCGGTCTCCCTTTACACTCACTTTGATGTCATCCAACAATGGTTGTCGTCCGGAGTATGATTACAGAACTGCAAACAAGTAATTCAAACTTCATAAATCTTTTGTTTGAGTTTAAGTCTTCAAGACAAGGAATGAGGAGAGCATTGTAGGTGGGGACGGCGTCGGCTGCCGATAGCAGCGCATTTAAGTAACGAGCTGCGAGGGGCGCATAATTGCCCGGAGAGCCGTTACCTGACTTTTAATGGGAACGCGCAAACATCCAGCAACGTGAATCCGTCTTCTTCGACACTGCTGCTAGCGCAGTGTTTGCAGTGCAAATTAACTCTGTAATTTATAGTTTCCAGTTTCTTTGCCAGCGTATTTCGACATAATAATGTTATGGTAAAAGATCCCTTTGACGTTTCAGTCTTTATGGTTACTTTCATCAGAGCGAAAACAGGTAGTACAGTTTTGTAAATTCATTCTACAGACTACTTGTCTGTGTAGCGACTGGTGGAGAAAAGTCACCGATATTCTGTAAAATAATGTGTTCCGTCATTCCGCATCTGTAGGAAGAAAGAGGGATATTAATTTACTGTGACATGGCACCAGCTAACCAGTGTGGTAAATATTCCCAATCATAGTACGGGAACAAGAAGTCGGTCAGTGATAATGAGATATTGTTGTTTTCTCCATTAGTTGATTACCAATATTGTCGTCGTCTTTGTTTCATTTGTACAAGTCATTTTAACTGTATTGCAGTGCAAATTATTTTAGCCATTTAAACTGCAAGCCTGTTTCTACTTTTAACGCTATCCGGATTAAAATCAGTAACAAGTCTGTTGCCAGCCCTCAGTGTAGCGGCGCGGAGGGTTTCTTCTGAAATTAACAATAAAGGTAAAAAAAAAAATCACGAAAATTGTTATGAACGCAGAAGTCTGCCCAGAGTTTACTTTGTGTCCCGCTCTTCTCTGATGATTTGGAATTTTTATGTCCTCTTCGTTACTTCACATTGCAGGACCAATGAATAGACGTTTGAATGGGGAGTATATCTCTCCAGAAGGCAGGTGCGGAACTGCAGCAATTTAACTGCTAAGGTCATCAGTCCCTAAGCTTACACACTACTTAACCTAAATTATCCTAAGGACAAACACACATACCCATGCCCGAGGGAGGACTCGAACCTCCGCCGGGACCAGCCGAGTAGTCCATGACTGCAGCGCCCGTAGACCGCTCGGCTAATCCCCTCGCGGCAAATAATGACATTATTTGGAATAACGGTAGACGTTGGCATAAAGGTAGTTTTGGGAATGAAGAGAAAACATCTTTAAAACTGAAACTGAATGACATGAAATAACAATCACAAATTCATGAGACTTCCTTGTCTATACATTTCCATGTGTCCAAGACGTGTTTTGCATTCTGAATGTTTGTCCTCGTTTTACGAATGCTAGAGATCAGGGACTGTCACTGGTGCCACATAACCTGTAACTTTATCTCTACAAACATTTTCAGTTACAGTAAGCACATTAGGCCGTAGTAACAAGTGGTAAGTCACAATTCAAGGCAACAATGACCAATATGTTGATCGTTTCGAAAAGTTTGTTCGTTTAGAAAAGTCAACTTTTCCATTGAGCGATGATAATGGACTACGACGTTGGTCACGGTTATTATGTATGACACTGCCGTATGACAATTTTCCGGTTAATAAGCACTTTAAAACCAATAAAATGGTATTTGTAAAGAGATAATACACTTCTGGCCACTAAAATTGCTACACCAAGAAGAAATAACAAACGGGTATTCTTTGGACAAATATATTATACTAGAACTGAAAAGTGATTTCATTTTCACGTAATTTGGGTGCATAGATCCTGAGAAATCAGTACCCAGAACATCCACCTCTGGCCGTAATAACGGCCTTGATACGCCTGGGCATTGAGTCAAACAGAACCTGGATGGCGTGTACACGTACAGCTGCCCACGCAGCTTCAACATGATACCACAGTTCATCAAGGGTAGTGACTGGCAAATAGTGACGAGCCAGTTTCTCGGCCATCATTGACCAGACGTTTTCAATTGGTGAGAGATCTCGATAATGTGCTGGCCAGGGCAGCAGTCGAACATTTTCTGTATCCAGAAAGGCCCGTACAGGACCTGCAACATGCGATCGTGCATAATCCTGCTGAAATGTAGGGTTTCGCAGTGATCGAATGAAGGGTAGAGCCACGGGTAGTAACACATCTGAAATGTAACGTCCACTGTTCACAGTGCCATCAATGCGAACAAGAGATGACCGAGACGTGTAACCAATGACACCCCATACCATCACGCCGGGTGATACGCCAGTATGGCGATGACGAATACACGCTTCCAATGTACGTTCACCGTGATGTCGCCAAAAACGGATGCGACCATCATGATGCTATAAACAGAACATGGATTCATCCGATAAAATGACGTTTTGCCATTCGTGCACCCAGGTTCGTTATCGAGTACACCATAGCAGGCGCTCCTGTCTGTGATGCAGCGTCAAGGGTAACCGCAGCCATGGTCTCCAAGCTGATAATCCAAGCTGCTCCAAACGTCGTCAAAGTGTTCGTGCAGATGGTTGTTGTCGTGCAAACGTCCCTATCTGTTGACTGACGGATCAAGACGTGGCTGCACGATCCGTTACAGCCATGTGGATAAGATGCCTGTCATACGAGGCCGTTGGGATCCAGCACGGCGTTCCGTATTACCCTCCTGAACCCACCGATTCGATATTCTGCTAACAGTCATAGGATCTCGACCAACGCGAGGAGCAATGTCGCGATACGGTAAACCTAAATCGCGATAGGCTACAATCCGACCTTTATCAAAGTTGGAAACGTGATGGTACGCATTCCTCCTCCTTACACGAGGCACTACAACAACGTTTCACCAGGCAACGCCGGTCAACTGCTGTTTGTGTATGAGAAAACGGTTGGAAACTTTCCTCATGTCAGCACGTTGTAGGTGTCGCCACCGGCGCCAACCTTGTGTGAATGCTCTGAAAAGCGAATCATATGGATATTACATAATCTTCTTCCTGCCGGTTAAATTTCGCGTCTGTAGCAAGTCATCTTCGTGGTGTAGCAATTTTAATGGCCAGTAGCGTATGAAAAGAGAGACTCTTATTTGTGATTAAGAAGTTAACATCGTAAAATTTATGTATGAAGTTGGGCATCTATGTGCTCTTTTGCTTATGTCGAAGTTACCCACAAACCGTGCTTTTTAGCGCAAAATCGGTATGGGGTGTGAGAAGTCACTTAAAAATTATTTCTGATTCATCCCTGTATGATGTGTGTGTGTTGAAAACAAGGGATGTTGACTTTTTAAATAATGTACGAGGGTTGGAACTTAAATAGTGGCAACTATTTATTCACAACCGATACAAAGGAGCTACATGTTTGCACCTGGCACTGTCCTTCAAAATAGTCTTTAGCGTTGTCAAGAGCCTGTCACCAGCGATGTGGGACGCGTAATACGAGTAGCAGAGCCTGTTCTGTTGATGGTGCGAATGGAGCGGTCTACTGCCTGTCGAATCTCTGGAACAGTTCTGAAGCGAATCCCACGGAGTGGTTCCTTCGTCTTCCGAATCAAACTAAAGTCACAAGAACTTAAGTCCGGGGCGTATTGTGGATGGTACAGTACTTCCCAGTCCCATCGAGCGGACAGAGCAGCCACAGCTGGCGCTGTATGCGCCCACGCACTTTAGTGCAAAATGATGGGTGGGTTGCGCAGAAAGTATCGTCGCTTCTTTCGCAAAGCTGGTCGCAGGTGATGCTCCACAAACGAACAGCAATACTTAACACTGGCGGCCTGGCGTGGAGAAACGTAATGTTATGATAACACCATCACAGTCGTACTCGAGAATCACCATAACTTTAGACAGCTCCACTCGCACCATCAACAGAACAGGCTCTGCTAACGGTATACTACGCCTTCCATATCGCTGGCAACGGGCTCTACACAATGCTGGTGACTACTCTGAAAGGCAGTAACAGGTGCAAACATGTAACTCTTTTGTACCGGTTGTGAATAAATAGTGGCCACTATTTAAGTTCCAACCGTCGTGTATGATTATCGTCGTGCTGTGGTCATAATTATCGTTTTAATTTTTCTCCTTTTTTGTTGATGGTGGATTCTCAGAATTAAACAAATGCAGATCGTATGCCCTGAATCGTGTAATGTGTTTACAAATGAAAGAAACTGAAGGCGAAACTTAACTAAAAGAAGGGATTGGTTCATATGACAAAATCTGAGGCTTCAAGGAACAGATAATTTGGTGACGAATGGAAATTGTGTGTATTTGTTTGTGTGTGTGTGTGAGGGGGGGGGGGATGAGGGAGGAATTAATTTTCAAGGGAAAACAAAGCTTGAATACATTGTGCAAGTTCAAACGGATGCAGGTTGTGTCACTCATGCATCTATGACGAAGTTGGACAATACGGAGTAGCTTGGAGAGCTACATCATGTCAGTCTTTGGGCTGAAAGAACTACATATTCACTAAGACCCGCTTTTAAACATCCTATGTATCAGCGTTTAATAGTGAGCACAGTCGCGAATTTTCGAAGAGTTTAATACCAAAGCACCAAGTATCTTGACGATCTCTAGGTCTCCAGCAGATTTTCGATAGATTTAAAGAACGACATCGATTCCAACAGGCTGTTTAAATGATTACTTCATTATGCACTGAAAGTTTCTAACATGTAGTCGCTCTCAGGAGCACGACAGATACGAAAACATTATCCTCGTAACAATAATCACATACCACGCATAGTTACTCAGGGCACGGCACGGAGAGAGCAAGTATTACTTTCTTGAGGCCGGTACCACAGTGATCCAATTTTGTACATAAGGCTGCGTGTTAGCATTGCTTCAGTACCAGAAAAGATCACCATTTCATACTGAGCACACAGTTTTAATGAACCAGAATTTTTTTGAAGGGGATGATCATAACACAAAAACAGCCGCCTCTGGAGTAGTGTCTATGTTCGGGCCACAGCCATTGCATTATGCAGGTCTACACACAAACACCATTTGGAGACCCAGGCGGGAGTCTTCACCATCCCTTGTGCACTGAATGGTGGAAATCCTTAAGCTGGACTCACCCTCCCCACTAATCAACGTAACGTACATTGCTCCAGCGCTGTCTCACATTTCCACCTGCTATGTTGAATTTAGTTACCCACCGCTGGAGGAAGATTTCGTAAGTTGCTGATGCACACCTACAGCAACATGTCGGAGGTACAACGCCCGGACTTCCAATGGTGGAAGACTGTCCAAACACATTTCCTTTCGCGTGACAGCTGAGTGTTTTGGTACTACATTGTCAACGGCATGTTTTCCATGAGCCATCGACTGTACCGCATCAGTCTGGCTCTGTCACCACTTAGCCAGTTGCATGTTCTACGAATCGCGAGGTGTGGTTCCCAATACAACAAATACTGTCCTGCTACCCTAGCACCACGCCAGCAACGGTCCGCCCCCGTCTCCACTCCTTGCACACTCTTCTCATTTTCCTCCCGGCTGAGCACCGTGCTATCAAGTAGTTTCGAGGACAGGCGATCGCCTAGCTTTTCCGCGATCCCCCACATTCTACACTTGATTTTTTGGGGCCGTATACTGGAAGCTCACGGTACGATCAAACATTCGCGCACATACAATACGACTACTGACAATTATTTTGGTAGCATAATCAACAACTCTCTCTCTGTCTCTCTCCCTCCCTCCCCGCCCCCTCCCCTCCATAGTTGGGGAGTACCCAACATTCTACTTTACCGACGTGACCTGGCTGACGACTAAATATGTGCAGGGGGAATTGCGCTTTCGATTATTTATTTATTATTATTTGTTTCTGAGTTTCAATTTTGGTTCACGTATTTTTCTCCCTACAATGTCGCGGGTCTGACCCTTATGACTTACCCCCTTTCCCCATTCCCAAGGAACTGCCTGAAACGCCGACCCACTCTTTTCTATCCCCAGCGCGTGGTCTTGAGGTAGCGTTCTCGCTTCCCGCGCACGGTGTCCCGGGTTCGATTCCCGGCGGGGTCAGTGATTTTTCCTGCCTCAGTGCTGAAATGGCCTGACGCCCCACCGTGCTTGAAGTGCGTTTACGAGTGCAGTCAAACATCTGTACACAGAACAGTTTTGAATTCCCGCACACGTTCTCTGTCAGTGATACTGACACATCATCTTACATCATCACCACTAAGAAATTCCTCATATAAATACATCTGTTTCGAAGTTCTCTACCTCTTGTATTAATACCAAAGAATATTTCCGGAAAACCCGGTATACAGAAGGGACCAGTTACGGCACGGGAGAGGGGAGGGGGTGCAAGGTTATTTTGTGTGTTCCCTGTTGCAGCCCAAACATTGTCGGTGCTGCTGAACTGTTGAGCGAACTACGGTTGTCACTGTTACCGGTGTGATAGCCGCACAGGACGCCCCGAGGGTTTCTTGTAGCACGTTCAGTGTAGCTGGCTTCAGTTGATACACTTCGTTTTTCAAGCTGCCCCATAGGTAGAAGTCAAGAGGTGTAAGGTCTGGAGACCATGGTGGGTTCTCAACAGCTCCTCTTCGACCTATCCATCGTCTAGGTAGATTTTCATCGAAGTAGGTTCCGACACCTCCCCGGTTGTGAGATGGAACGCCACCATGTTGTAGGTAAAATCTTTCCTTTCCAAACAACTCTCGGATGGCAGGTAAAATCGATGTTTGCATATAAGATACCTCTCAGGAGTTACGGTACATTCAAAGAAGAGTGGAACAATCAAACCGCTCTATGACAGAACACATAACAGATTAACACCAGGTAGAGTAACATGTTTCACAACGTGAACTTGAGGATTTTCAGGCGCCCAGTACACGCGTTTGTGGCGGTTTGCACTAGCGTTCACTTTGAACTGCGCCTCAGCAGACCAGATAACAATTCCGGCAAATCGTTCACCCCCTCTCGAAGCATGACTTCAAACCACTCGCAATATTCCACTCTTAGATCCTGGTCTTCCTCGTTGATAGCGTGCAGCGGTCTTGGAATGTAGACTTTCCACTTTACAGCGTTCAGTATTCGTCGTACGCTTGATCGTCTTACCCCGCTTTCACGTGCACTTTTGAGGTGACTTAGTAAAATGTTGCAACACAGCAGCGCTGAAAGCTGAACTTGATGTTTCCCGTCAGCCAGACGTTTACTTATGCACATCTTGAACTGTACCCTCGGCTTCAAATTTATCCTGAATACGATAAATTGCTGTATGTGTTGATGGCTGAGTTTCGTACACAGTACGCCATTGGCGTTGTACCCCCATCATGTTTATTACTTCCAGTACCACTAACGACTATCTTACCTTATTCACTGCGCAACTGTCATCTGCTGGTAAACGAGTGCCAAGATTTGCTGAGGAAACAATGGACTACGCTACCATGCAAAACTGCAATGATATGTCATTTAATTCCAAAGATATTAAATATCAATGCGTGTCTGCATTTTTCTGGATTCTGACTGTCCGAGTTCGATTTCAGGCCGGATGGGAGTTCTTATCCTCTCGGGATAGGGTGTTGTGTTGTCGTCAGCATCATTTCACCGCCGTCGGTGTGCAAGCCACCGAAGTGGAGCCACATAAAAAACTAAGTAGGCTGTCGAACAACCCCAGACAGTGTCCCCCGGACAGGATAGCCACACTGTCATCTCACTTCATATAACTTAAAAATCGCGTGTTTTTGGGTCCAGCAACACACTGGCCTAGTTTCGGGACAGGAGGCAGGGCTGACAGGCAGGTAAGTTGGCCGTAAACAGTCTGCAGCGCGGAGGCGGCGCGCCGCGGCGCATAAGCGCGACCACTTTAATCAGCGGCCGGCGCGCGCCGGTAATCCATTTGAGCTGAGGAGGGTGTGGCGCGCCGCACCGGTGGTTACTGCACGCCGTTGCCCCTGCATAAGCCGCTACCTGGGGAGCAGCGTCTACCTGCTGGCTGAGGCTTTCGGCGCTGCACGAATTGATTCGCTACTAGTCATCCAGTGGAGAGCTCCGTTTCGATTCTACTTGTCTAATGATTGTTCCGTTGAATCTGGAAGATAGCTACGTCATTCGCAAGCGCTAAACAGTCTGTTTCTTAGTTGTCCCTAACTCCCTCACTGGTTTTGGCTTTCTGCTAATGACATTTTCCATTCCCTTACGACTATTTCTAGATCACAATTTGTAACACTAGAAGTCTGTGGAACACTAATTTCTTTCCTTTGAGTTTTGCTGTTACGATGTGTTTTTCCTTCTGTGAAACAAAGTTTGTACATAATTGAACTAATAATTTTCTTACGAAACGTTGAAAAGTTGTAAAGATTTTTGCTGTAAAATTGAATGAATATTGAATGTAAGATAGTTGTATGTCGACTAGCTGGCTTGGTCAGGGTTATACGTTGGTGTCATGGAGAATAGTGAAGTGGCAGACGAATTATCGATGGGCCTGCAAGCGCGGGCAGAACAGTTTAGAACGGTGCCGAGACTACTACGGCTAAGTCCAGTCGCGCACAGAGAACAGTGGACAGAGTAACGACGCGACATGTCTGTTGAGACTTGGTCGAAAGGCAGCGGAGCTAATACACACCGACGAAAAAAAAGCACAAAATTGTGCGACATAAACGAAAGCTGGTAGGCGTGTTTCTACATTTCGAAGAAGCCTACTAAAATATGGCACCAGTCGCATACGAATGGTGCTAGTGGCGCCACTATGAGGATGCAAATCAGGTTTGTTTTAAATACAAGGGTGTAAAGGTCGTGATCTTTGGCTACCTTTCAGACTGAACGTCGTGAGTTGTTAGTCAAGAATTCTTTTAAGGACACAAAGATGCTATTATCAATACCTCACTGAGTTTGAACGAGATCGTGTAATAGGGCTACGAGAAGCAGCATGTCATTGTGAAACACTGCTGGAATGTAGCTACTGTACGTGACTGATGGCAGCGGTGGTCACGAGAATGTTCGATCGCATGAATACTGGGCTCGGGACGGCCGCTTTACGTTATCGAGAGGGAAGATCATCGTGTTGGGCGTGGGGTCTGGCGCACTGTAAAACATCTGCAGTAGCAGCGTGAGCAGCAGTTAGCACCACGGTGAAACAACCAACTGTTACAAATCGGTTACTGCAAGGACAGCTCCGATCCAGATACCCTGTAGCGTACATTCCACTGATACCAAACGACCGCCGTTTGCGACTTCAGTCTTTTCAAGTTAGAGCTTATTGGAGGGCAGGGTAGAGGTATGTCGTGTATTTCGATGAAACCTGTTTCTGCCTCGTGCCGGTGATGACCGTGTTTCGGTTACAGCGAGACCAGTTGAGGCTTGTCTACGTGCTAGACACAATGGACCCACACCTGCAGTTATGGTCGGGGCAGCGATTTCGTTTTACAGCACAAGCACTCTCGTCGTTATCCCACACAACCTGACTGCTAAATTGTATGTTCAACTCGTGATTCGACCGGTTGTGTTGCCATTCATGAAGAGCATTCCATGGTGTGTTTTCCAAAATGATAACGCTCGCCCACATACCGTTGTTATAACCAAAATGCTCTACAGCGTGTCAACATGTCGCCTTGGACTGCTGGCTCACCATATCTGTCGCCATTCGAGCACGTATGGGACATGATCGAACGACAACTCCAGCGTCATCCGCAACCAGCATTTACGGTCCCTGCATTGAGCGACCAAGTGCAACGGGCATGGAACTCCATCCCACAAACTGACATCCGGCACCTGTACAACACAATGCACGCACGTTTGCATGCCAGTGTTCAACATTCTGATAGTTACAGTGGTTAGTTATGTACCAGAATTTCACATTTGCTGTGGCTCATCTCGCGCTTGCATTAAACTGTGATATTGCATTTTTAATCACTTGAATACGATACCTAGACCAAATTAATCCCGAAATTTCATTACCCTACATTAATTTATTTGGTGCTGCCCTTTTTTCCTGTCAGTGTATGTAATGACTCGGCGAAACTTTGGTATGGCCAGGCACAGTCTAAAGCAAATAAGTGGGCACTGTACAATCATTGGAAGAAGATGACAAGTGACATTAAGAATACAGTGGCTCCAGTCTTATTTACTGCGCGGTTGCAACAAGATTCCCCTCGTGATGACTGGGTGTTGTGTGATGTCCTTAGGTTAGTTAGGTTTAAGCAGTTGTAAGTTCTAGGGGACTGATGACCACAGAAGTTAAGTCCCATAGTGCTCAGAGCCATTTGAACCAGTTATTTCATTAGACTTGTATACACCTAGCCAACGTCGTCGTTAATTTCGACTGAATAACAGCAAGGTATTGGAAGGTGTTGATTATCAGTTCTACCGAAACAGGTCACGACCCATCTAGTATTAATACCTCATGATTCAACTGAAAGTATTTGACCACTGTCACATATCCATTTGAAGAGGGGAAATCGCAATATTCAATAATCTCGTACTATTTTCGCTTGACTGAAAACCAGTTACTCTTACATAAATTTACCAGCAGTACAAATCAATAATTATAGGAACAGTAATTTCTGTCACGTGGTGAACTTGCGACCGTTATTTTTCTTTATTTATTAACTAAATTAGTAATATTTTTCCAAATTTTACTAACTACTTTGAATCCATTTCATTATTCCCATTCTAATTTAACCAAAATTCATTTTCTTATATTCATTGCTATAATCACTGAGCGCTGGCGATTCGGTTGAAGCAGCCCTTCCATTTCGCGGATTTCGTTTGTTCTTCGGAGTAGGTACTTTTCTCTGCGCAGCAGATAACGTTAGATACACGGTTCATTTAAATCCTAACTAACGGGAGGTGTAAAGGTTTGTTATAAACTAAAGGGCAGCGGGGCGAGACTATCTCCTTGCCTCACTCCAGTTCTCATCTCAAAACTTCTACTAATTTTGTCTCCAAGTTTCACATTATAATTGATGTTTGTTAAAATTTGTTTAGTTAGAGCTGTGTTTTTACTGTGTTAACGCAATTCGTTAAGTGTTTCAAATGGTAACTTCTTATCAGCTGAGTCAAAGGCTTTCCTATAATCTAAAAAAGTTATTACGAAATTCTTACATCTTCTTTCCGCACATTCAGTTACATAACTGGTTCGTTTCACCTATCCCCCTGACTCAGACGATACAGTTGTTGAGCAGTGTAAAGAAAGTTTAAGCCTTATTTAAAATACGTGTCCCTCATCTACAATTATAGTTGTTGGTGACTTCACTACACCCTCGACATATTGACAGAAATACTTGGTTAAAGCTTGAGGCAGGTATAAAACATCGCCCGAAATTCTACTGAAAGCTTTCTCAGAAAATTGTTTTGAACATACTTGACTTCCTAACAACAAATAATTATAAGCAATTAGGGAGCGTCATGACGGATACAGGGGTTAGTGACCACAAGGCTGTTGTAGCGAAACTGAATATCATAATATCCAAAGCCACGAAAAATAAACGCAAAGTACAAGAATTTAAAAAAGCACATTCACTTGACAACTTTCTAAGAGACAGTCTTCACTCGTTCCAAATTGACTATGTTAGCGTAGACTATATGTGGTCTAAATTTAAAAAAGATAATATGACTATATTTGAGGGATATGTAACACATAAATTAATAAGCAATAGTACTGATCCCCCGTGGTACACAAATAGACGGAGAACACTGTTGAGGGAGCAACGAAAATAGCTTGCCAAATTGAAAAGAACGCAAGATCCCCAAGATTGTCGAAGGTTCACATAGCTTTGCTTACTGATAATAACGTGACACCAGTGCCAATGAGTTTAATTTGTATACTACAGCACTGAAGATCATCACTAGGTGACTGAAAATCGATTTTGCTGTCAATAAACAATCAAAATTACGGCCAACAATGACCTTCTTTCTAACTCCAAATCTTCTGAAATTACGGAATCTCCTCATGTGCTAAAGCATTTGTATTTTTTGTTTCTAGATCTACATCTACGTTCATACTCTGCAAATCTCTTTCAACTGCATGGCAGTTCTAACCAGTTTTCTTTTTCCATTCCATTCACTTACTGATTGTGGGATGAATGACTGCTTGAATGCCTCTTTGCGTGCTGTTATTAGCCTCATCTTGTCTTCGCGATCTGTATGGGAGTGATGCGCAGGGGTTAGTAGTATATTCCTAGAATTGTCACTTGAAGTTGGCTCCAGAAATTTTATAACTACATTTTCACGGGGCTGTTTGAATCTAGCTTTAAGCGTCTGCTAATTGTTTCAGCACCTTCGTGACTCTTCCTCATGGGTCGAACAACACTGCGGCCAGGGGTGCTGCTCTTCCCTGGATCCGTTCAATGTCTACTGCTAGTGCTATTTACAACAGGTCTCACACACTGTAGCAGTATTCCTTTGTACGATTGTTGAATTTCAATGAACCGCAGTCTGCCACAATGCTTACCTGCGACTGAGGCTATATGATCGTTCTACCTTTTATCGCTACAGATTGTTCCACCCAGGCTCTTATATCAGTTGGACGATTTGAACCATGGCTCTTAGGATACTTTTTTTGTGAAGTGTACAGTTTTACATTCATGAACATCTTAACTAATTTGCAAAGTTTCTACCACTTTCAAATGGTAAAAAAATTTCGTGGGATGTATCTACAGCTCCTTCCAAACACTACTTCTTTATACTTCAATGCAGTCAATTAAATTATCAGAAAAAATTTTAGGTTACTATTAATATTGTCCACATTGTCATAACATACAATATGATTAGCACGAGTCCCAGCACACTTCCATGGGGCACATCCTAAGCTATTGGTTTGGTCATAAGTTCGTAGAGTTTTACCGTAAATTAATAAGCACAACACGTACACATAACAGATACTTTAGTCATCAGTAATATATTCCTATTCACTTTTTGTAACAGTCTGCCAACGCTGGAGTAACTTTCCTATTCCGCGACTTTATAAATAACGTGATTTTGAGGTGAAGAAATCTTAGAGCCTTGTTCGGGGCTAATTTTCATCCAGAAAGGAAGTTTCCCGAAGGTTTCCGATAGCGAGCGGAAGACGTGACATCTAAGGGCGAAAGATCAGGTGAATAAATCTGGTGCTTTTCCAATCCAACTCCCGCCCAGTGTTTCAGTCTAGCAGTTTGCGAAAGGGTGTTATCGTGGAGTAGCACCACTTCATGCAGTCTTCTTGGTCGTTGTTCTCGGATTGCGTCTGTAAGACGTATCAGTTGTTGACAAAAGGTCAGGAATGATGGTTACACCTCGGAGGAGCAATTCGTAGTATACTATATCGTCGTTGTTCCACCGGACTCATAACATTATCCTTTAGGGATGTGCGCAGTTCTTTGTGCGGGGAGTTGCTGCTTTGTTTGGGCTCATTCTTTTCTTTTCCTTATTTTAGCATTAACACACCATTTCTCGTTACTAGTAACAATACAGGATAGGAGAAGCAGCCAGCAACAGTCATAGGGGGCCTAAAATTCTGAAGATGACTTTAACAAAAGCTGAAATCAGTATATCAATATTAATGCGATCTCGACTGTTGATTTTAACCTAAACATAGCACCAGATCCTGCACGCCTAAAACAATGTTGTCTAGATTTATACACTGGTGTCACGCCTGCCTTGTGTCGCCTCCTATTGACTAGAAACCTCCAACGAATCAAATGGTTACGTGAACGGCATCACTGAAATTCTGAGTGGCATTCTGTGAAGTCCCGTTTTAACTTCTCCTACAGTGATGGCCGCGTACATTTTAAACGCTACCATGGTGAACGGTCTCGGTCAGACTGCATATTTAAGTGGCATAGTGGTCAAACGCCAGTTTTTATTTGGAGCGCCGCTAGCTGTAGAATACGTTGTCGCCTCGTATGTATCGAGGGGGTCTGAACAGACAGCGCTACATCGAGAATGTTTTAAAGACTGAGGGCAAGTACTTCCTTCAAGCTGATCTAAATGCTATACTTCAGCACGACGATTTCTGGTCAGAAATGGGAAGGAACGTGCAACACTGCTTCGAAGGGGACAACCACGGTTTCCTGCTTCCGTGGTCAGCACGACCGTCCTTCGCGTCACCGAACGAACGTCTGAAATATTGTGGCTTATTCATTCTGGATCTCCTGCAAACCTTTACAGTACGAGAAAACATCTAACGAAGGAACGTACGATATTATTGAGCACTCAAAATTTGGTTTAACCTACGTCTGCAGGATTACTCTGGAATTCACAATTAAATGCCTCGCAGAGGGTTGTTCGAAGCATCTTTAAGCTACTTCTTTACCGTTTTACTCTCGAACGAGCACATAAATCTCTCTGTACGAACTCTGATTTCTCTTATTTTCTCACGATCGTCATTTCTACCAATGTAGGTCGGCATCAACACAATACTTTCACAATCAGATGAGCAAATTGGTGATTGAAATTTCAATAGAAGATCCTGTTGCTGCGAAAAATGCCTTTCCTTTAATTATTGCCACCCAAATTCAGGTATCATGCCCCGCGGCATTCTCCATCTATTTCGCGATGGTACAAAAAAGTAGCCCTGGTTTTACTTTCTCGATGTCCTCTGTGAGTCCCATCTGATGAGGATCCCACACCGCACAGCAACACTCCAAATAGGGCGGACAAGCGTGGTGTAAGCAGTCTCTTTAGAAGACCTGTTGCACTTTCTAAGTTTTCTGCCAATAAATGGCACTATTTGATTTGCTTTACCCAAAACGTTGTTTCTGTGAGCGTTCCAATATATTATTCGTCACTGTAAACCCCATGTATTTAGCTGAATTGACAGCTTCAGGTTTGTGTGTTTATCCTGTAACCGAAGTTTAATGAATTTCCTTTATTACTAATAATTAGTCACTACAAACTTTTCATTACTTGGAGACAATTGCCACATTTCACACCATACAGATATCATGTCTAAATCATTTTGCAGCTGGTTTTGATAAGCTGAAAACCTTACAGGAGGGTGGATGACTGCATCGTCTGAAAGCAATCTAAGAGGGCTGCTCAGATTGTGTGCTGTGTCGTTCATGTTGATCAGGAACAGAAGATGGTTCGTAATACTTCCTTGGGGAACGCCATAAACTATTTCTGTTTTACTCGATAACTTCACGTCATTTTCTAGCTCTGCGACTTCTATGACAGAAAATCACGAATCCAGACGCACAACCGAGACGATACTCCATGGATATGCAATGTGGTTGGAAGTCGTTGTGAAAAACGGTGTGAAAAGCTTTCTGAGCATCTAAAAATATGGAACCATTTTGACATCCCCTGCCGATAGCATTCATTACAGTGAGAACAGAGAGCAGGCTGTGTTTCACAAGAACGATGTTTTCTGAGTCCGTGTTGAACACAGTATATGTTCCAAAATCCTACTGCAAATCGACGTTAGCGATATGGGTCTGCAATTCAACTAACTACTCCTATTTTATTTCTTGCTTATTAGCGCGGCTCGTGGAAATTTCCAGTCTTAGCGTACGGATCTGTCGTCGAGTAAACAGTTGTATATTTGTTGCTAAGTATGGAGCTATTGTATCAGCAAACTCGAAAAGGAACATGACTGTTATAGAATCTGGACAGGAGGCCTTGCCTCTATTAAGGATTCAAGCTACCTCTCTACACCGAGGATATTTACTTCTAAGTTAGTCATGTTCGCAGTTCTATATTCGAATTTTGGAATATCTACTTAATTTTGGTGAAGGAGTTTCGAAAGACCGTGTTTAGGAACTCGGTTTTACGGCACTGTCATTAGTGGCATCACCATTGTTATCGTCCAGTGAAGGTATTGGTTCAAATGGCTCTGAGCACTATGGGACTTAACTTCTGAGGTCATCAGTCCCATAGAACTTAGAACTACTTAAACCTAACAAACCTAAGGACATCACACACATCCATGCCCGAGGCAGGATTCGAACGTGCGACCTTAGCGGTCGCGCGGTTCCAGACTGTAGCGCCTAGAACCGCTCGGCCACCCCGGCCGGCCAGTGAAGGTATTGATTGCGTTTTGCCGCTGGTGTACTTCACATATGATCAGATTCTTTTTGGGTTTTCTGCCAGATTTCGAGACAAAGTTTCGTTGTGGAAATAGTTAAAAGCATCTCACATTGAAGTTGGCGCTAAATTTCGAGCTTCTGTAAAACATCGCTGAACTTGGAGATTTGGCGCTCTTTTTAATTCGGCATCTTTTTTTTATTGCCTGTCGACATTGTTCTAACCTATTTTGTGTACCATGGGAAATCAGTAAAATCTCTTATTAATTTATGTGGTATAAACATATATGCCATCGATACTATTTCTTTGAATTCAGACCAAATCTGGTCTACGCTTTCATAGTCACATCGGAAGCATTGGAAACTGTATCTTAGAATGGCGCCAAGTGAATTTTTATCTGCTTTTCTAAATAGATGTACTTTGGGTTTATTTTTGAAGGGTTTGGGTGTTACTATATTCAGTCTCGCTGAAACTGCGTTTTGGTCACTAATCTTGTATCCTTCATAATGCTCCGTATTTTCTCAGGATTATTTGTTGCTAAGAGGTCAAGTACGTTTTCGCAATCATTTACACTTCGAGTGGGCTCCTGAACTAATTGTTCGGAATAACTTTCTCAGCAAGCATTCAGTACAATTTCGGTCTACGTTTTATGTCTACCGCAAGCTTTAAACATGTACATATACCAATATATCGAGGGCAGACTGTAGTCACTAGCAGCTGTAACTGTATATTTGAAATAAGACTCAAGTTTTTTTTGAACGTTCAGCGACTGTATCGTCCGAGTCAGGAAGTAGGTAAAACGAACCAATTATCAATTTATTCCAGTTGTCAAGTATGCTCTCTAACCGCACTAACTCACAGGAACTATCTAATGCAATTTCACTATGAGGCAAAATACATCTGACGGCAATAAACACTCTACCACCACTTGTAATTAATTTATCCTTCCGTAACACGCTTAGGTCCTTCGAAAAAAATCGGCTGAACTTATTTCCGGCTTTAGCCCGCGTTCTGTACCCATAACGATTTGAAATTCGGTGCTTTCTGTTAGCGATTGGAGCTCTGGTTCTTTCCCAACACAGCTACGACAGTTTACAGCTACAATAACAATTTCCGCCAGGTCTGTCTTCCTGTGTTTTCTCTGCACCCTTTTGGACTGACACCTTTCTGTAATATTCCGAAACTCTATAACCGAAAAAAAAATTTAGCTCAAAATTATTTCTAATTAAATGACAAAACAGAGTAACTGGTAAAATTATTGGAAAGCTGCTGTACAAGCTAAATCAATACAGCAGTCTTTTACTGATTTTTCTAGAGACATTTACAGTGCGAATCTTAAACCGGCATCATGCATTAATGTATAGTTAGACGTCGTTTTATCTGCGAATTTCTCATTAACAATCTCGCTACACGTTAAAACATAGTTAAAATCTGACATTCCATGATATTTACCACGCAAGCTGTACGCTATGCAAATGTTCGAGTAATGCGAAGTCTCCTGTTGCATTTCGCAGGCTCACGAACTATTTCGTGTTTGCTGTTGCGATAGTCTAAAATATTAGGCATGTACTAAAAGTCGATGTATCTTTAATAAATGAGTTTGTACTGTGCTGTTTTCCTGTTTCGCTTACGTAAACGACACGGCAGCAGTTAGAGCTACAAAATAGGCGACCGTAGTTGCCGCTAGTGGAATATAAGCGTCAGTTCTGTAAACGGTCGGATGAAAGAACAGGGAGGAAGAAAATGAAAATGAAATAAACATGAATGAAGAAAAAGTGTTCTTTTTCTGCAAGTATAAAAGAGGACGAGATGCACGGGGACGTAACGCAAAAGAAAAAAAAAATACTATTCCTAAAAAAGAATTGGTGATGACAACAGAAACAACAAGCAGCAGCAAGCTGTAGACAGTAACTGAATAATTTTTACATAAGAAAAATTATGGCCAAATTCATGGTCGAGGTTAATTGGCTGACTTTCATACAGAAAGAAGAAAAAATTCTGTGCTGCATGGAGTAAGTAGTAGTTCATTGTAAAGCATCTAAGCTTCTGTCATCCCTTTCTGTCTCTATTTTATTCGTTACGTTTCGTCTGCTAATTTTATCCTATTATTTCTCGCTCATCTAACCAGTCTACTTCTCCACATTGATTTCTGTTGTACCGTTTCCATAAGAAAGAATATGGCACAGGAACGCACAATGATCTAACTGATAACGTTCAAACAAAATACAGTAGTAGTATGCGGGTTTTATTTTTTTGTTTTTGATTACAGTACGTAGAGTTCCTACGCACAACTTCTGAAACTTGCCTGCTAATTGTAAATGTCACACGAAGATCAAATGGTCAAAGTTCGTTATGTATGACAGTTACCGAGAGTTCCTGAATGTTGCAAAACATTTATGCCATAACGATCCTTCTTGAAATTCGAAAGAAGGTGTCTCCGGTACCTTCACCACTCTCTGAAAACGACAGCGAATGATATGCCGCAAATGTTGGGTCATTTCCACTTGCGGCTCTTGTTTTGTAACGCTTAAACAACGTTCATGAAGTAATGTTGGGTACTGCGCAGCGTCGGTGAAACTACCAAATAGTTAAACTGGCGACGTTTCGAGTGACTTCCTGTGATTCTCTTCACAGCGGTTCACTGCAATGAAGAGAACCGCAGCAAGTTACCCGAAACGTCGCCTGTTTAACTGTTTGGTAGTTGCAATGAGGCTGCCCTAGACCAAAAATTATTTTATGCAAAATGACACCGGTCGTGGAAACCTGGGAACTTATAACGTTCATAAAATTCAAGCTTGTAATATCTAGTCTGTAAGTGCAAGACAAATGTAAGGGGCGATGAAAAATTTCCGTTTGAAGGCCACGCTAACCCCTTGCCTACACGTCGGTGCGGGTATACAGGGTGTCCCAGCTATCTCGTCCACCCAAAATATCTCTGGAACAATAACAGCTATTGGAAAACGACTTTTTACCGGTATCAATGTAGGACTGGGGCCCATGAATGTACATATTTGGAAACATTCTAAAACGAAAGCATATGTGTTTTTTAACACAAACTTATGTTTTTTTAAATGGACATCCTATATTTTTTCTTCAGCAATCCATAGCATGACAAAGCACATACACAATGGCGTTGATTGCATTGCAATATTCCCATTACATCCCGAGATATTGAGACGCGAAGTTGACGCTTGAAACACCCGATATGCGCTGCTAGCGCACGTCCTGAGGCTCAGGCGTGAACCCCATGCTGCCCGTAATCGCGATGTGGTTGACATGTGTAATCACTCCTCCATACTTATCAAGAGTCCGAAACGAATAATACGGTCTGCTGCCATCAACTCTCATTAGCACATAACGGTTTCCCTCTTGTACGGTTTACGTATCTACGTACACAATATGAACCAATACCGATCGGTGTACACCCGTCAGGTTGTCTTATTTATCCTGCACACCCAAAATAAGGTTTATCTAATGCGTTATATGACCCATTGTGCCTGTCTCTCAGGGCCTGGCTCTACCTAGTCAAGTGTCCAACGTAGTTCCCACTACTGCCACAGTTACCACTTCGCCTTGTTTATGATTTGCGACCCCTGCAAACTCCTGTACTCCACCACCCTCCGAGCATCCCATTTGTTGTTGCTTTGGCGTGCAGTACACCGCTTGCCAGTGTAGTCGTGCATCAGAGTAATCTAGTGACGGCACGGAGGTAGTACACGTTGGGAATAAACGTTGTGTTGTGGAACTTATACTGTACAGTGTAATGTACGCACATGAAGATATGGTAGAAATGCTGCTGATCTATGGAGAATGTACGTTGACGGGAAATACGTTATGAGATTGCTTGTTTGTTTGTTGATAGTACTGTTAGCGAACTTTATGATTATTAAGTTAATTTGTCTGTTTTCTACCCTACTCTACATACCTGTACTGTACCCTGTTGTAGGTGGACAAAACGATGTTGAGGCAGAACGACTGTACAGAAGACGATTCCCTGACAAGCCATCGCCTTCGCGCCGGATGTTTGGTCGTCTCACATCTCGTCTACGTGAAACGGGAAGCTTAAATCCAAGACCTCGACATCGTCCTAGAACACGCACGGATGAACGTGCTGAAGTTGCTGTGCTCGCTACCATAGCTGTGAATCCTCAAATCAGCACACGTCAAATTGAACGTGAAGTTGGTGTGTCGAAATCAAGTGCACAGCGTATTCTTAAACGTCATAAATTTCATCCTTACCATGTTCATTTACACCAGGATTTTCATGGAAATGACTTCCGCAATAGGGTAACATTTTGTCGGTGGGCTCAGCAAAAACTTCTGACTAATCCAAATTTTTTTGCAGATGTTCTCTTTACCGACGAGGCATCATTCCCCAACAAAGGAATTGTCAATATGAGGAATATGCATTATTGGTCCGCAGACAATCCAAAATGGCTCCGTCATGTAGAGCATCAACGTCCGTGGAAAGTTAATGTTTGGTGTGAGATTATTGTAGATACCATTATCGGACCTTCCTTTATAAATGGCATCCAAAATGGCAGACAATACTCCAGATTTATACGACACAATCTTCCTGTTCTCTTGGACAGGAGAATGGTCATGTGGTATCAGCATGACGGATGCCCTCCACATAACACCTTACGAGCACGACGACTTCTGAACCGTAAGTTCCCTGGTAGGTGGATTGGACGAGGTGGCCCTGTTAGGTGGCCTGCCCGATCTCCGGACCTTACACCGCTGGATTATTTTCTTTGGGGAGCAGTGAAGGATGCTGTTTACCAGCATGAACCAACAACACCAGAGGACATGAAGCAACGCATTATTGATGCTTGTACAGCCATCAAAGAGGAAACAGTAGCACGAAGTAGGGCATCCTTCATCCGCAGAGTGACCCTATGTATGAAAGCCAATGGGCATCACTTTGAGCATGAGATGTGAACCCTATGTTTAGTATGTAGTGCTGGTATCACAATGGAAGTTTCTACAAAGGGCCATTTTACCCAGTGATATTAAGAAATATTTGTTTGCAACAATTTGTCATTTAACGTATTAGATAAACATAACATTGATAATTATGTGATAATAAAACTAATTTGTTAAACATGTTTACATTCATCTTCTATGTCCTACCTGAACTTCCCAAATCAAAACATTTTTACCTAAACAACGGTAAAACTTTTAGTCCACTTGGTCGTTTCACTAAAACCATCAACATGAATTTTACTATTACGAGTAAATGATTAACTGTCACTTGCGCTAGGTCTATAGTAAAGTAAAGTTTTAACGTTGAACGGCATTACCTTTTTAGTAACGGATTAACGATAAGCGAATTAACTTTGTGACTAACGTTGCGGTACACAGATATGTTACAGAACCGCATCACCCCTAGCCAATGGGATAAATACCTGCTGGAATGTACGACGTTAATGCAGGATGGCAGCAGACCGTATTATTCGTTTCGGACCTCTTGCTAAGTATGGAAGTGTGATTACGCATGTCAACCACATCGCGATTACGGGCAGCATGGGGTTCACGCCTGAGCCTCAGGACGTGCGCTAGCAGCGCATGTCGGGTGTTTCAAGCGTCAACTTCGCGTCTCAATATCTCGGGGATGTAATGGGAATATTGCGATGCAATCAACGCCGTTGTGTATGTGCTTTGTCATGCTATGGATTGCTGAAGAAAAAATATAGGATGTCCATTTAAAAAAACATAAATTTGTGTTAAAAAGCACATATGCTTTCGTTTTAGAATGTTTCCAAATATGTACATTCATGGGCCCCAGCCCTACATTGATACCGGTGAAAGTCGTTTTCCAATAGCTGTTATTGTTCCAGAGATATTTTGGGTGGACAAGATAGCTGGGACACCCTGTATACCCGCATCGGAGTCGCTCTGGGTTGCATATGCGTTGTTTAATATAAGTGTTTTCTTTTTTTTTTTTTTTCAGCAGGAAAGTAACTGGTTTCCGTTGACACCGGCTATTGCGTGAAATGGGTGATGTACACTATATGTCTGACATGACTCCATCTACATATTGCAGAAATAATGTTACAAATATCTGCGAAAATACGAGAAGAATGTGCCTGACTGCTGTAGGGAGAGGCATCCTGCATGTAGGATGACTTTTCGGTTTTATGGAAAACGAGATGACATACATATACTGGCGAAAGGAATTGGAAAGATTTGTACCGGTTTCCTATCAAACCAAAATTAGCCGAGCTTTCATAACTTTTCTGCAGTTTACAAACAACGCCGGAAGAAAACAAAACTAAGTCATTCATAAAATGATCACATTTTTAATATTTCACTTAACTGCTTGTTCTTAAAGAAGCTCGTTGGCCTCTGTAGCGAACGAGTGCAAGACGGAGATAACTTTAAGAATAATGCACAAGCACCGCTCAACAGATCTACTTAAGTACGACATTTCAGTATCTCTGTTGTTCAGAAGTGCTATGCGAAATTTTTTCAGACACGTATGAATGTCCAAAGAAACAGGCACTTCTGGGACTACAGCCGTTATGAAATACATGAAATATATTCGCAGTTGCGAATATGGGTAACCATCAATTGCGTAACTGAATAACAACACTGAAAAATTGTACCGGATAATTACTCGAACCCTGATTGCCCGCTTATCGCGAAAGGTCATTTTACCATCAGGCTATCCGAGAATAATTCACGGCCAGTTCCAACTTCCGTATGCCGTCAACCATGTGTCAACAGTTTGCACGGAACCCTTCTTTACGTAGATTCCTGTACGAGGGAGACACTTTAAAGTCGCTTAGTCTCTAGAGTCTCCCTGATCACTTAAATCGTGCAAATTTCTATTACAAGTTTCGGCCATCACCATCATAAGATATGTTAAAAATAAACAACCTAAGTTAAGTTACCTGAAGCCTTGTGAAGTGTAAAAGATATACTAACATGATCAATGGCCATGCATACCAGCCATACATACCATGATGTAAGTATCAACTTTGCTATCTACACTCCTGGAAATTGAAATAAGAACACCGTGAATTCATTGTCCCAGGAAGGGGAAACTTTATTGACACATTCCTGGGGTCAGATACATCACATGATCACACTGACAGAACCACAGGCACATAGACACAGGCAACAGAGCATGCACAATGTCGGCACTAGTACAGTGTATATCCACCTTTCGCAGCAATGCAGGCTGCTGTTCTCCCATGGAGACGATCGTAGAGATGCTGGATGTAGTCCTGTGGAACGGCTTGCCATGCCATTTCCACCTGGCGCCTCAGTTGGACCAGCGTTCGTGCTGGACGTGCAGACCGCGTGAGACGACGCTTCATCCAGTCCCAAACATGCTCAATGGGAGACAGATCCGGAGATCTTGCTGGCCAGGGTAGTTGACTTACACCTTCAAGAGCACGTTGGGTGGCACGGGATACATGCGGACGTGCATTGTCCTGTTGGAACAGCAAGTTCCTTTGCCGGTCTAGGAATGGTAGAACGATGGGTTCGATTACGGTTTGGATGTACCGTGCACTATTCAGTGTCCCCTCGACGATCACCAGTGGTGTACGGCCAGTGTAGGAGATCGCTCCCCACACCATGATGCCGGGTGTTGGCCCTGTGTGCCTCGGTCGTATGCAGTCCTGATTGTGGCGCTCACTTGCACGGCGCCAAACACGCATACGACCATCATTGGCACCAAGGCAGAAGCGACTCTCATCGCTGAAGACGACACGTCTCCATTCGTCCCTCCATTCACGCCTGTCGCGACACCACTGGAGGCGGGCTGCACGATGTTGGGGCGTGAGCGGAAGACGGCCTAACGGTGTGCGGGACCGTAGCCCAGCTTCATGGAGACGGTTGCGAATGGTCCTCGCCGATACCCCAGGAGCAACAGTGTCCCTAATTTGCTGGGAAGTGGCGGTGCGGTCCCCTACGGCACTGCGTAGGATCCTACGGTCTTGGCGTGCATCCGTGCGTCGCTGTGGTCCGGTCCCAGGTCGACGGGCACGTGCACCTTCCGCCGACCACTGGCGACAACATCGATGTGCTGTGGAGACCTCACGCCCCACGTGTTGAGCAATTCGGCGGTACGTCCACCCGGCCTCCCGCATGCCCACTATACGCCCTCGCTCAAAGTCCGTCAACTGCACATACGGTTCACGTCCACGCTGTCGCGGCATGCTACCAGTGTTAAAGACTGCGATGGAGCTCCGTATGCCACGGCAAACTGGCTGACACTGACGGCGGCGGTGCACAAATGCTGCGCAGCTAGCGCCATTCGACGGCCAACACCGCGGGTCCTGGTGTGTCCGCTGTGCCGTGCGTGTGATCATTGCTTGTACAGCCCTCTCGCAGTGTCCGGAGCAAGTATGGTGGGTCTGACACACCGGTGTCAATGTGTTTTTTTTTTTTTCATTTCCAGGAGTGTATATATGTTGGTACAAAACTGGTTCTGGTAAACGCCTGTGTGCGTCCTGTATTGACACAAATACCTGAAACCAGTAAAAAGCGCTATAGCTAGGGTACATTACTAACCAGCATCGTAAGTTTAATAGTTAAAATTCAATATACGTAGTCATATGGCAAAAAGAGTGTCTGACAATAAAAAATGAACTGACATACAATTTATGGAAATAAAATCCATAATTCAAATCGGCATAAAATGTGTAAGGAGTAATAGTAGTGATCTAACACATAATTACGTAAAAGTCAAAATAAAAAGCTTAAAAGTACATCACATCAATTAATCGAAACCTTTCAGCGTGGAAAAAGAATTAAACATAATCGTAAGTGTAAGATAATTAACAAGACAGTGACTATTAATTAAAATCTCGATTGTGAATGACACATCGGGAGTGAAATCACTATAAAGTCCTTGTTTTCCTGTGGCGGCACGCGGAGAAAGGGCCAGTCTCCTGGACGCGCATTCGGTACGCATTTAGACAAAGAAAAATGTGGGAGAAAATGTAAAGAATAATACGGGAGTGTTGCTTCATATGCCGAAAGGAGAATAATTGAACCCACTGGAAAAAAATGGAAATTTTCGTGCATACCAAACGGCAAAGGGGATACCTGCTGAATATGTTTAACGTAAATGTTTATTTTGATACATTCAGAAACCAGCTGCTTTGAGCAACGTCGAGCGCCGCAGCAGTTTGGCGTGTGGCTGTGTGCGCAGGCGACCACAGAATAACAAGAACTTCATACAGAGAAGCCACAAAGTGGCGCCGCTGTGACTCCACTCCTGAAGTGTCATCGACTATCGAGATCTTAATTAATATTCTTTGTCTTGTTAATTACGTTACACTTGCGTTTATGTTTAATTGTTTTATCTTGTTGAAAGGTTTGAATTATAAGTTGTACATGTGATGTTAGTTTTGAATTACTTACCCTAACATTTACACATTTGTGTGTTGTTTACTTTGCCAAGCTAGGAGTTTTCTATTATTAATATTTACACGTTTAATGTGAATTTTAAGTATGGTTTTATTTCCACATATTAGGTGTAAATTAAAGTTTTATTGCCAGATACTCTTTCTGCCGTAAGAAATAATTTTAACTGAAGACTATGCATACTGAATTTTAACTGTTGAATTTACCATACTGGTTACTCATGTCCCATAGTGTTAGCGCGCTCTACTTGCCTCAGTTATTTGTATAACTACAATCGAGGATGCATCCAGGCCATTACCAGCATTTATTATGTACTTAGATACACAGAAACTGATGTTGATACATCAGAATATTTTGAGGCATATAGGACTGGTGTACATGGTTCTTAATCATGTTACAATATTTTTTTATTTTTTCTTGTTGTCACCAGGACAGATGTAGAAATTGTTTCAACTAAGGTTGATATTTTTTTTAACAGGTGTGAAGACGGCAATGGGCGAAACCGGCAACTAAGTTGTAGAATTTATGTGATCTTGACGGACTTTTACAAATGAAGTCTGTTAGATGATCACGGACTCATGTACAGACCTTACGTCTTCAATTGAGAGAACAGACTAATCGCTGAACGTCACAGAATGTAATGCAAAGTATCATCTTACTCTTACGCAGCAACATGCAAAGGACCATTATCTGTGGTACGGTGTCAGCGAGAAACGATGCGTGTTAACTCTAGAGCTGGCCACAGTGTCCAATCAATGCCCGTATTTCATGTGTTATCCATTAGATTCAGTCGGAAACTCACGGTCTTCTCGCGGTGTAGCTCTTGTGAAAGTACCACTGAACATTTTCCTTGTCATTCTGTTGATTACATTAGGTCTACTTTTGATTCCAGTTCATCCATAGTCAGGACATCCTCCAGGTTGTAGAACATGTCAGAAGAACGAGTATACACAATAAATATTTACAATTAAGAACAAATACTACTATGCTAATGTACCTTCCTCTGATCTCAGCTGGAATGATCATCATGAATGTGGAATGAGTAAAAACATTTGAACACACTTTCGTTTATGAAGTAATAAACTCTGAACAGAAGAATCATTTTACACCACTTATTTACAATGACTGAGTTACTGCACTGAATTTGTTCAGAAATCATATTGTACTAAAATTCCCATTATTTTACATTACTAGTATCACACACACACACACACACACACACACACATACACACGCGCGCGCGCAAAATGATGTAACCATTAAATGGGTGTTCTCTTTCTTATTTTTGCTCAGATAAAACCATGACATTCCGATATTCCATTGAGGAACGAAGGAAGATGGAAGTCTTTCAGTCCCCCAAACACTGGACAAGAGACCTTGAAGGCCTGGACCAGAGAGGGTGCACCATCCTGCCCGACAGTTGGCAGAACCTACGAGAAGTTGGCTGGTTGGTTTGTTGATTTGGGGAGACACCAAACAGTGAGGTCTCGATCCCATCGGATTGGGAAAGGAACCACCCCGCCATTTGTTGTGTATTCAAATATGTGTGAAATCTTATGTGACTGCTAAGGTCATCAGTCCCTAAGCTTACACACTACTTAAACGTAAATTATCCTAAGGACAAAAACACACACCCATGCCCAAGGGAGGACTCGAACCACCATCGGGATCAGCCGCACAGACCGTGACTGCTGTGCCCTAGACCACTCGTCTAATCCCGCGCGGTCCTGGCATTTGTCTGAAGCGATTTAGGGAAATTATGGGAAACCTAAATCAGGATGGCAGGACGCGGATTTGAGCCGCCGTCCTCTCGAATGCGAGTCCAGTGTGCTAACCACTGCGCCACCTTGCTCGGTCCTGCGTGAAGTAAGTAAGGACGATGTCCGTTTAAGACGACTGTAAGGGATACAGCGGTAGAAAGAGATCAGTCCGAAATAAAGAGAATACCATCCTCTTCCAGGAAATGATGGTAGCCTGCCCAACCAAGTCTTCGGGCAGATTTTGTCTCGATTTTAGAATTTTTCAAACACCAGTGGTTAGAATTTTAGAACATGATTAGGAATGAAGTCATAGCACTTGCTAACTGTGCAGCAGCTCACAAATTGGACGAGCAAGCACGTGGGAGTGCTGCACAAATTATCTTGGAAGTGGTGCACACAGAGCCTGACATCGTGTTCATGTTTTCTGACGAAGCAATATTCCACATCAGCGATCGTGTGAACAAGCACAGTTGTGTCACCTGGGAGACCGAGCACCCCCTGGACGTTAGAGAGCCCATGTGGTTCCCCCCCCCCCCCCCCCCACACACACACACACACACACACACCCCAAGGTGAACGTTTGATGTGAAGTGAGCAAAAATGAAGAGACTGGACCCTTATTTTTTTAAAAAACGGATCGTCAGGAGAGAGAATTGCCTTTCCATGTTCAGCACGTCCATGGAACGACACTTTCGGTAAACGCTGGACTCGTGGGAGTGGTCCTCTCCCATGACCAGCACGTTCCCCCGACCTGACGCCATTCGATTTTTGGCTGTGAGGCTTGGTGAAGCACCCTGTCTGTGCCAACAAACCCAGCAACTTGGACGACCTGAAGCACCGCATCACTGAGGTCATTGCTTCTACCCATGCCCAGATCGCCCAGTGGGCAAGACTCTTGTAAGTACACTGAGCGGGGTGGATTCAAAATTAAAAATCGGCAACCAAACCCCTGCCTTGTCATTACACGTGATCAAGCACTCATTTAACGTTAACATCTTTTTGCCTCACCCTGTATTTTAATTACAAGTGTCATTAAGGAGTAAATGTACTGGGAAGCAGTAGTTAACATACCTAGTTCCTTAAACAGGCCTTTGTATGACGTACACGCGACAAATTATTCTTATTACATGGTTCTGTACACTGAAAACTTTAGCTTGGATTGATGAGTTAACCCAAAAAGTAATCCTTCATGATATTATGGAATGAAAGTAAGCATAGTATGCTAACTTTTTCATTTTTATATCCCCTCTGTCTGACAACACTCGCTTTGCAAATAGAGATTTTCAGCAATGCTGAGGTGCGCTACTCCCAGTTGAACTTATTGAGAGCTGTAGTCTCAAGAATTCTACACAGTCCACATCTTCTATTTGTTTTTCATCATATTTTAGACTCATACTGGGTGGAAATCTCTTACAAGTCTGAACTGCATCAAGCGTGTTTTTTCAAACTTTAGTGACAAAGAATTGACTAGGAACCATTTGTTAATGGCCATGAAAAGTTTATTAACCGATCTTTCTGAGACTAAACTTGATTTGCTATTTATTGCAGTGTTCGTATTACCTGTAAACCAAACAAACTGACACCTGGAAACGCTAATGATCAAAGGTCACTGACATGTACAACAAAAATTTAAGTATGAATATGGTGTTGGGGATTGATTTCCTGAGTAAATATGAGGCACATGTAGACTGTAAGTACCAGATGACGGAACTGATACTGTTGACGGAAGAAAAAGGGTTAAATCCAAAAATGCACTCAATGATGAAAAATTGGTGGCTAGTTGGCATTTTGCACAGTGCTTAATGGGTGAGATGCAGGTTGAGAAAGAGATAAGTATTAAAGTAAATGGTACAAGGGGATTTCTGAGGATGTGAAGGCAGATTTATATCACTTATTGAGTAAAAACAAAGATGTGTTTTTCGGAAAAACCAAGGAGGGTGAATCCAGATGAACCCTTTAAGGTCAGGCCATACCCTACAGCACTGGCAGACAGGGACTCATTTAGAGGGTAACTACAACGTATGTTACAATGGGGAATCGTGGAACAGTGCTGAAGTGAATATTGTAACCCAAAAGTAGTTGTCAAGAAAGACAAATCGCTGCACCTGGTTCTAGATGCTGGAGGCTGAACAAAATACTTGTAAGGGAAACTGATTTTAGGGTTCAAAAATGTAACAACTACGGATTTGACCTCTGGGTTTTGCCAGGTGCCTTTAACAGTGGAAAGCAGAAACTATACTGCCTGCCTGTTTGAAGGCAGGGCCTGTCAATACATAGTAGTCCCTTTTGGACTATGAGTATCAGTAGCTGTATTCGTGAGAGGTCTCAGTTATGTGCTGGGAAGTAAAATCATGAGAAGAGTGACAATTTACATGGACGATATCCTGATTGCTACATCAACTTGGAGGACATCATGAACAGTGTGAAAAGCGGTGCCACTGGATTAATACCTTATGAAGTAATGTGAAATAAAGAGGCAGCCGACCCTATAGCTGAAGTAGTGAGCTTTCCATCAGGTAAAAGCTAATTACTGGACAACTGGCAAAAGGGGTCTTACTGAGAAAACAGTTTCGATTTAAGATACAAACCTACAAAGTTCAAGGTGGGTGACCTAGTATTAGTAAAGACAAAGGAACAGTCAAAGGATTTAGATGGTGAGATCAAAAAGCTTTTGGAATTGTACCATGGCCCATTCGCTGTGGCAAGCTGCCCTCACCTAAATGCTTACAGGTTGGAGTATCCCAGTCACATAAACCATTCGGACTCAGGAATGTAACTGAGCTGCGACTGTACAAACAGCCACTGTAATGGCATTTAATCTTTTTTTATATAGTAAGAATAGGTGTTTACTTAATGGTGCACACACACACACACACACACATTATATATATATATATATATATATATATATATATATATATATATATATATATATATATATATATATATATATATATTGAGGATAATTTATCGTGTATATGTTAGCTAATTTTTTTTAAATAGATTCCTTGCTGTGTACTATATACATATGTGTTTGGTTTTAAGAATTTTCTGGATGGTTTAGTGGTTTTCATGTTTATCTTGGTAAAGGTATAGTGGTACTTGACGTTGTGGAACATCTGGTTGACACTACAGTTGTAGTCACTGTACAGCACTCATATGTACATGATAGGATATAAATGTGAGAGAGGGACATTGAGTGGCATTTTTCAGATTGTTTATAATGATACAAATATTAATTCAATTTTTCATTAGTGGTGATTGTGATTTAGACACACACCAATTTTTTTCGGTGTGTGGGGTGCAGATAGTACAGCATGGGATTGACTGATGAGAATATGGATATGAATGTTATTCATATAATATGTTCTTATATTCATTGGAGAAATGTTTACATTTGGGGGGATATTTGATTTGTTTTTTATGTTTGTTTAAATGTTTAGGATTACTTACTTTCAGGGGAATCTAGACTGATTTGTGGGTTATGTTGTGCCATAGGTTACTTTATATATTTGATTTTATTCAGTCTGCAGTGCTGCCATTTTCATTGGTCATTGAGCAGCTGTTAGATTATTGTTTGGGTTATAAATATAGAACCTACCATGAAACCCCTCATATAATAAATCTGAGTACTATTCTGGTCACATATTTTATTACTTTCAGGTTGGTTAGAGAAACCTTGCCTCAATGTTGCACAGTTGCAACGGTCTGGGCCATTTGTGCTCTAGAATGGAACAAATTGTTGTGAGCAAAAAAAAAAGTTCTGCAACCAGCATGTATTTCTTGGTTACACTACTATCTGTATGTCTGTGTCAGGTTTCGCCCTGAAATTTGGCTTTAACTGTGTCAAGTCTGGATAGCAGAGGCGTTCTTGGTACGCAGACACCTTTGTTGATAGGAAATTGATCGGGTGAATTTTGTTTGTTCCTGGTAGAACCGGGTTAGCTGACTGGCAGGAGAACTTGAGAAACGGCGCTTGAGGCCCGAGCTGCAGCACTGATGCGGGTCAGGGGCACACCACAGAAGACAACAAAAGGTGCAGTGCTTACTGTATGTGTTGCTAAAGAAATATTGTGCATCGAAATAAGATAAATGATTGAAAAAAAAGACAGTATTTGGAGGACTTTAAGGAAAATTGTTGGTCCATTTTCGATTCGTTTATCTTTTGTAACTCGCAACCTCTGACCAGTCATATCAGCATAATGGAAATGCTGACGAATAAATGTATTTAGCGTCGGATTAGTTAAGTTAGGGTAGGAAGTGCTGCCGCATAAGATAATATAGGGACTTGTTCATTTCGATTTTTCTGCTATCATATGTACAGTTTATTTTGTGTATTATTTCGTTTCTGAGGGCACAGATTGGGTTTGGTGCTACCAGCGACACCATGCACTGCGTTTATGGAATACTAAGTGGGGGTAATTATGAGCGTACAAGCTGTGGCTGGAGTTTATAGCGGCAGTTTCCTATCGCAGAGCACGTGGCTGGCGGTTGCTACGGGGCCGTGGCGAGCGTCTAGAGTTTACGCGACCTTGGAAAAACCCGAGCACTTGGTAGCGGCGCGTATGGCCGAGTTTTCGTGCTTGGAGGAATTTATATTCCCGAGAAAAATTTATAAACACGAAACTATCAGTGACACGGAGGTAATAGTTGGCACTCATTGACAGCAAAATATGTAAAACTGAATTATCTACACGCACCACAAAAATATATAATAGTTGAAAAGTTATTGTCGTCTTAAAAATCGTAAATTTGTGAAAGTTCGAAAGCTAATATTTCGGCAATGCTTTAGCCGATTCATAAAAACAAACTGTCTACGGACGCGGCTAGTAGAGTTGCATCGAACAATCATTGCCTATTTATCTGAATCTGTACCATTTTTAATGATAGGTCGGAATATGACATTCGACTGAGAAAAACTGTGTTTTTGGTAATAAATAAATTTAAAGAGACGAAACTAGCCGCAGCATTCTAACGTCTAAAGATGTAGATTAGTAATTAAGTATGTGTTTTTATTTGTTTACTTATGTTTGGAGTAAAAAAATTCAGGAAAAGCAAAATCAATCCCCAAGAACATTATTTGTGAGAAAACGGTGGCAGATGCAAAAAAATGACCTTAAATTGTTATTTCCCGGAAATTTTCCATGTTTTTCAATGTATCATATGTTTTTGTGTTTAGTTTTAAAATATTCGTAATTATTTTTGTCAAACATTGTTTTGAGTTAAGCAGTAGTTTCGAGGGAGGATAGGGCGGCCATATACAGGGTGTTTCAAAAATGACCGGTATATTTGAAACGGCAATAAAAACTAAACGAGCAGCGATAGAAATACACCGTTTGTTGCAATATGCTTGGGACAACAGTACATTTTCAGGCGGACAAACTTTCGAAATTACAGTAGTTACAATTTTCAACAACAGATGGCGCTGCGGTCTGGGAAACTCTATAGTACGATATTTTCCACATATCCACCATGCGTAGCAATACTATGGCGTAGTCTCTGAATGAAATTACCTGAAACCTTTGACAACGTGTCTGGCGGAATGGCTTCACATGCAGATGAGATGTACTGCTTCAGCTGTTCAATTGTTTCTGGATTCTGGCGGTACACCTGGTCTTTCAAGTGTCCCCACAGAAAGAAGTCACAGGGGTTCATGTCTGGCGAATAGGGAGGCCAATCCACGCCGCCTCCTGTATGTTTCGGATAGCCCAAAGCAATCACACGATCATCGAAATATTCATTCAGGAAATTAAAGACGTCGGCCGTGCGATGTGGCCGGGCACCATCTTGCATAAACCACGAGGTGTTCGCAGTGTAGTCTAAGGCAGTTTGTACTGCCACAAATTCACGAAGAATGTCCAGATAGCGTGACGCAGTAATCGTTTCGGATCTGAAAAATGGGCCAATGATTCCTTTGGAAGAAATGGCGGCCCAGACCAGTACTTTTTGAGGATGCAGGGACGATGGGACTGCAAAATGGGGCTTTTCGGTTCCCCATATGCGCCAGTTCTGTTTATTGACGAAGCCGTCCAGGTAAAAATAAGCTTCGTCAGTAAACCAAATGCTGCCCACATGCATATCGCCGTCATCAATCCTGTGCACTATATCGTTAGCGAATGTCTCTCGTGCAGCAATGGTAGCGGCGCTGAGGGGTTGCCGCGTTTGAATTTTGTATGGATAGAGGTGTAAACTCTGGCATATGAGACGATACGTGGACGTTGGCGTCATTTGGACCGCAGCTGCAACACGGCGAACGGAAACCCGAGGCCGCTGTTGGATCACCTGCTGCACTAGCTGCGCGTTGCCCTCTGTGCTTGCCGTACGCAGTCGCCTTACCTTTCCAGCACATTCATCCGTCACGTTCCCAGTCCGTTGAAATTTGTCAAACAGATCCTTTATTGTATCGCTTTTCGGTCCTTTGGTTACATTAAACCTCCGTTGAAAACTTCGTCTTGTTGCAACAACACTGTGTTCTAGGCGGTGGAATTCCAACACCAGAAAAATCCTCTGTTCTAAGGAATAAACCATGTTGTCTACAGCACACTTGCACGTTGTGAACAGCACACGCTTACAGCAGAAAGACGACGTACAGAATGGCGCACCCAAAGACTGCGTTGTCTTCTATATCTTTCACATCACTTGCAGCGCCATCTGTTGTTGAAAATTGTAACTACTGTAATTTCGAAAGTTTGTCCGCCTGAAAATGTACTGTTGTCCCAAGCATATTGCAACAAACGGTGTATTTCTATCGCTGCTCGTTTAGTTTTTATTGCCGTTTAAAATATACCGGTCATTTTTGAAACACCCTGTATGAGCACAATAGGTTCTGAGCGACGCTAAGAGCCGGACGTGCCCCGCATCTGGGGGTAGTAGTGGGTTGATAGCCACGTTCGAAAGCGATCCAGTGGAGCGCTGGATAGTGGTTCAGGATAGCAGACAAAAGTGTATTTTGTGAATTGTGAACAGACTGTCGAGTGCCGTGATCGCGACATATGAATTTTATATTGAAGTGTTACAGCATCAGTTGTTAAAGGCCGCCCTTACGTGAAAGCCTCTCAGACATAGTTTTAAGTGTTTAGTGAATATATTGAAGAAAAATAAACTACTTGTTCAAATTATAAATCAACGTGAGAGACTCAATATTTTAAATTTCACCGCAAGACCTGCCTGCATTGTTTTCTTGATATTTTGTTTCAGCTTAAAAAATGAGTTTGTGACAGGTGTGACGTGGCACCCTATGACGGAAAACGTAGCCAAACATTGAGATCAGCCACACCGATGGACCGCTCAATTAAGATGAGTGGAACAAATATATATATATATATATATATATATATATATATATATATATATATATATACTTGTGCCATAGCACGTGGGCGCTCGAGGCAAACTATTCAAACTCCAAAGTGTGGTGCCCAGTACCGTCGCACCTGATTGCTTAATTTATGTCTCTTTCCTAATGACATCGTTTTTTTCCTGGCAGAGATGAGTTGAAAAATTTTGCATTATTTCATGGTACATCCTAATATTCTAATTTACTGAAAAAGATATTGTAATTTACGCAGTCACATGCCTTTCACAGATCACAAAATATGACACTAGCCTGAAATTTATTTCTGGTGAATTAAATTAATTTTCATTGTATATGTAGACAACCTTGTCAACACCAGAATCCTTATAAAATATTATCTGTCGGCAGATAGTTAAGAAGCCGACTGTCGTATATTATCTTTTCTGAAATTTTTGATATCACTGCAAAAATTTAATTGGACGGAAACTTCACGGTATTTCTTTACCTCATTTTCTTATTTCTTTATCTCGTTTCTTAAACGAAGGTTTAACTTCAGCTTATTTCAACCATTCAGGAAATGCTCCTCTGATAAACAACTGGTTACGCAGATAGCTTAATATGCAATTAAATTCAGAAGCAAGCTCTGAGTTTATCTAACTAGCAATATTTCTGCCGTCATTGCAATACAGTCAACTGTCTGTGATATCTGTCGGTGTGATTCTCCCCTGAACTTCATGCCAATGATTCGATCTCTCTCAAAAACAGAAAGATGGCGGCAGGCTGCACGTGTTTTGCGATCTCCAAACGAAAAGCCCTAGTAACTTTAAACACTCGCAATAGCCATCATATACTCACATCGTTCTTCAACTGCCAGCGATTTTGCGTGAGTAGCTTCACAAACCCTTAATAATTCTGAGGGGTTAAAGGACCTTTTTCTTGTACACTGGTCAGTCAGTTCCCGTAAATTACGGTTCGGTAGTTCGTAGGCTCGGAGCTGGCACTTGATAGCGTCCAAGATATGTTACAAGGGCTTCAGATCAGGCTAAATTTGTGGCTAAGACATCAAAGCGAGTTCGCTATCTCCCCCCCCCCCCAAAAAAAGTATTGCACCAAGATTCTAATCTTGTGACACGGATAGTTATCCTGCTGGTAGGATCATCGTCGGGGAAGACATGAAGCGTTACTGGATGCTGGTGGTCTGCAATAATGTTCACATCGTGCACAGGTCCTCTGGAATTTCAAGTCATAATAAAATATTGCCCTTACTGGCATACGTTCGGGGCGTGGCACATGTTTCAACCAACCGTTTGTCTGGACGACGGCGTATTCGGATACGACCGTATACGTAGTGTAACAAGAAATGCCAATCTTCAGATCAGGCGATCCGATTCTATTGATGCTGTCTCCACTGCAACTGATGATGACGTTAGTTCAACATGGGAACAAGTGGGGGATAGTCTGCTGCAGAGACCCTTTTCAGTAATGTGCACTGAACAGTGTGCTGCAAAACATTTGTGCTTGCACTATCACTGTAATCCAAAATAAAACGTCAAATCAAAAACACCTTCAGCTGTCTATATTTGAAATTTTATTTTACTCATTCAACTTGTTCCGGCAGTTCGAAACACCAACTTCAAGCTCCCTAACCGGCTTGTAGCAAGAATACAGTCCGATGAGCAAACGAAAAAGGAACCAGCATTCAGTAACCGTATCCGTAGACTTATTTTTTTGACAACTCTATCCTTTCTTTCGTTCATTAATTGAGTTTGCAATTGATGAACGAAGGGATCGTATTGTCAGAAAAAGTAGTCTACGGATACCGGTTACAGAATAGCGGTCAATTTTTCGATTGCACATGAGCGGATTCTTCCTACACATCCATCAGGGAGCTTAAAACTGGCGTAGCGAAACGCTAAAACTGGTCGCATAAGGAAAATAAAATTTCAAATATAGACGGCTGAAGGTGTTTTTGATTTGACATTATATACTGAACTGCCGACGTCCCTCAACCACCCTGTATAAAAGTAGGCTTAAAGAGAACCACTGTAATCTGTCGTCAGATCTACCACAGATCGCCGCCTATCCTACTATGCACAGCGGGCAACTTTCCGACCTCTACATTCTGTTATGAGATGTGGACGTCCAACACGCATATCAACTACTCGCGGTTTCACCGTCCTTCAACTACTTTCCATAGATATTCATAAAATTAGCAGGCGAACATCCGACTAGCTACGCCATTTCTAAGATACTCGTTTTCAGGCACTAACCCCTATGTCAAAGTCGCTTGTGTAGTACGTTTCTCAGCATGCGGCTTGTATAGTCGCTGTAATGACTCCCCGTTCCTGTATAAATTCATCAATATGAAAAATTCAGCTTGTGACTGCGGAAGGTGGAAACCACTCATTAGGATAGGTACCGTACACGAACAGAGCTGTTAAAAATTGTAGCCACACAGTATCAGAAGACGACGGTTTTACTCGACAACGGCTGGTGTCCCGCGGCATGGCGCACGATCCTTCCGGAGGTGTGAAACGGCTGTTTACACGGCGCAGCGCGCAGCAGGCCGAGCGAGAACCGACGGAAATGCGGCGGCTGCTACCGCTGCTCCGCTGCCGGTCACGGCTAATTTAATGCCGTGCCGTAATTGCAACTCGCCGAGACGAAAATCCGATATAAATCTTGGCGCTAAGCTACAAATGAATCGGAATAATGCTGCTAATTACTCGGTTACAGCCGCTCGCGCCAGATGCTGCTGGGCTCCATTGTGCTGATTCGCTCCTCCGGTAGTGAGCGCACGTCCCAGATATTAATTAGAAGAGAAACCATTATCGGCTACGCCGTTCACGTTCTCGGATCCGGAGGCGAGTTCCTCTTCGTGGGCAGTGCCTTGTTCCGCCTCCTCCGAATGCGCGATGGCGAGGCGGTCGGAAAGAAGCTGCATTATCGAGGTGCCATGTTACTGGAAAATACGTGATGGGAATCACCGGCCGACACTTCAGAGCCCCTTTTACATGAGTGGGTTGTTCGTCTCGATTGACTACTCACGGCGGGGAAGTCTACCGCCGCGCCTCTGGCGTGGTATTCCTGTGCTGTATGGAACTGGATTTGTTTACATATCGGTGCAAATACTGCGTGTGTTCTGGTTTCTGTGTGCTGTTCTTTTTGGTATCCATGCTTTTAGTGCTAAGGATGATTCACATTAGACGTCAAAGTAGCGGTAGGAAATTTCACTGTCACATGATAATGTGTTCAGATGAAACTTGAAACTTCCCGCCAGAGTAAAACTGTGTGCCGGACCGAGACTCGAAGTCGGGACCTTTGCCTTTCGCGGGCAAGTGCTCTACCATCTGAGCTACCCAAGGACGACGCACGCCCAGTCCTAACAGCTTTACTTCCGCCAGTACCTCGTCTCCTACTTTCCAAACTTCACAGAGGCTCTCCTGCGATCCTAGCAGAGCTACCACTCCGGGAAGAAAGGATATTGCGGAGACATGGCTTGGCCACTGCTAGGGGGGTGTTTCCAGAAATAGATTTTCATTCTGCAGCGGAGTGTGCGCTGTTATGAAACTTCCTGGCAGATTAAAACTGTGTGCCGTTTCGAGACCCGAATTCGGGACCTCCTTCATTCTGGAAACATTCCCCAGGCTGTGGCTAAGCCATTCTTTGCAATATCCTTTCTTCCAGGAGTGCTAGTTCTGCAGGTTCGCAGGAGAGCTGCTGTGAAGTTTGGAAGGTGGGAGACGAAATCGAGATACTGGCAGATGAGAAGTTGTGAGGAGGGGGTATGAGTAGTGCTTGGGTAGCTCAGATGGTACAGCACTTACCCGCGAAAGGTGAAGGTCCCGAGTTCGAGTCTCTGTGCAGCACACAGTCTGAAACTGCCAGGAAGTTTCATATCAGCGCACACTCCGCTGTAGAGTGAAAATCTTATTCTGGAGGTAAATATTGGTTAATAGTTCTTTACAAGGTTGTTAGAAGTACATTATTAAGATGATAAAGAAACGGAATTTTAGAAAATGACTGAGTAAACTAATAGCATTACGAACTAGCTACATTAGAATTTACATTAAAGAGCCAAAGAAACTGGTATAGGCAAGCATATTCAAATACAGAGATACGTAAACACGCAGAATAAGGCGCTGCGGTCGGCAACGCCTATATAAGATAACAAGCATCATGCGCAGTTGTCAGATATGTTACTCCTGATACAATGGCAGGTTATCAGGATTTAAGTAAGTTTGAACTTGGTGTTATAGTCAGCGCACGAGTGATGGGACACAGCATCTCCGAGGTAGCGATGAAGTGGGGATTTTCCTGCACGACCATTTCACCAGTGTACCGTGAATATCAGGAACCCGACATCGCTGCGGCTGGAAAAAGATGCTGCAAGAACGGGACCACCGTTGATCGAAGAGAAGCGTTCAACATGAGAAGTGTGTAACCCACCCGCAAACTGCTGCGGGTTTCAGTGCTGGGCCATCAACAAGTGTCGGCATGCGAACCATTCAACGAAACATCATCGATATGGGTTTCGGAGCCGAAGTCCCACTCGTGTTCCCTTGATGACTGCACGACACATAGCTTTACACCTCGCATGAGCCCTTCAACAACGACAACTTACTGTTAATGACTGGAAGTATGTTGCCTGGTCGGTCGAGTCTCGTTTCAAATTGTATCGAGCGGGTGAACGTGAACGGGTATGGAGACAACCTAATGAATCCATGGACGCTGCGTGTCATCAGGGGACTGTTCAAGTTTGTCGAGGCTATGTAATGGTGTGGGGCGTGTGCAGTTGGAGTGATATGGGAATCCTTATACGTTAGATACGACTGTGACGGGTGGCACGTACGTAAGCATCCTGTCAGATCATCTGCATCCGTTTATGTCCATTGTGCATTCCGACGAACTTGGGCAATTCCATGAGAACAATGCGACCCCCCCCCTCTCCCCCAAAAATATCCAGAATTACTACAGCGTCGCTCCAGGAAAACACTTCTGAGTTCAAACACTGACCATCAAACTCCCCAGATCTCCAGCCCCCCCCCCCTTCCCCACCCGTTTTCTTATTTCTTACGGATCTATGGACAGCCCTGCACGATTCACCGTGCCAGTTCCCTTCAGTACTACTTTAGACATTAGCTGAGTCCATGCCATGTCGTGTTGAAGCATTTCTGCATGCTCGCGGGGGCCTACACTATATTAGTCTTGTGTCTCAGCTTCTTTGGCTCTTCATTGTATTATTGACTAAAGTATAATCCGAGAGGGATGTTCTTGACAAAGGTCCTGTGGTAAATTCTCCACACTGCAGCGAACTGAAAGGAAAGGGGCACGCAAACAATTCAAAACAACAACATTTATGCACATACAAACATGTCAGACTTTGATCCTGTTACGTGGTATGTGTACTGTCATCGTTGGTACTTGTCGCCAGTGATAACGTACTGAGTACTGTACTCAAACGTTCTTACCAATCACTTACATTCAATGGTATTATAGGGGCTCGCAACTGTTCATATGTCAAAAATGGCATAGCGTTAAACGCTTTGTGGAAACTTAGTAATACTGGATCGGCGTGATAGCCTACGTCTGAAAAGTGTGTTTTCCTATATTTATGCATAGTTGCCTCAAACTATCTTCGAATAAGGTTTGATGACACAGGTTGTGCATAACTCTTATCTTCGTTTACGGTGTTTATATCGGTCCAATTGCCGGTCAGACTGGCCGAGCGGTTCTAGGCGCTACAGTCTTGAACCGCGCGACCGCTACAGTCGCCGGTTCGAATCCTGCCTCGGGCATGGATGTGTGTGATGTCATTAGATTAGTTAGGTTTAAGTAATTCTAAGTTCTAGGGCACTGATGACCTCAGAAATTAAGTACCATCAGTCCAATTAATTGCAGCTAGGAATGAACTGCGTGAATATTATCTGATTTCAAGATAATTTAAGGTATGCGTCAATTTTAAAAATACAGTGTTTGCTGTGGTGGTGTCATGAATTTAATCAGGTATGAAGCATACACGCATAACACATTCTCTGCAAGGATAGTTGAAAAAAATTAACAGTATATTTTCATCTCACTTCATTATATGCTATATGTCCTCTTCCATTTCATTTTTCTTAACTCATCACGTTACTTCTCCCTGAAAGCAGATTGCCCAGTAAAAATTACTTTCATTTCGGCATTGAAAATAGTTGAACACATATACAAATAAAATAAACTATTTCCTCGATGTTCAGTTTCACAGCCCATTGACAGATGGCAACTGACAATTACTACTGCTCAGATAAACGACATGGAACAATCAAAAATAGTTGGTGGTGCAGGTGTTACGGCATTGAAATTGTTAAGTGCATTTTAAATAGTAAAAGGAATTTAGCATTACAAAAACATTCTACTATTATCATTATCTGTTTCTCCCATATATATGTAAATGAGACTTCAAGTAATTGAGAGTGAAAAAGGAAGAAAGTTTACTCCAGTAGATGAGATATCTGCTGTAGTACAGATACCTCGACTGGATAGATATGCTTGAAACAGGAAACTGTTTGGACACACGTGGGTTACTTCAGTTTCTTAAGCTGGTCGGGAAAAGTCACGATAACTTCCGGTTGCGTGGAAAAGCAGGTGCAACTCTTTGTGGGAGTCAACATTTCACGATGTAGAGAAGATATATTCTGGACCGGCTGCGCTGCAAGCTGTGCTTAATGAAAGCTCCATTATTCTTGCAGGTGATCTACAAAATGTCTTTGATCATTACTCTTATTTGTGTTACCAGCCAAAAATAAAGCCACATTCTAGGCATATTATGTTAGCAGAATTCCAATTAGTTGGTTTTCGTGAACCTTAAAAGTGCCTAACAACTAGTGGGTAATTAGACACGTGTTCTAGATCAAATGAACATTGTTGCACCCGGTGTTCTTTCTTTTCTTTTTATTTTCTTGTAATGCTTCTCAATCTGATATCCAATGCCTTTTTATAATCGTTACGGTTCACGAGGTTTGAGTGTTTGGCAACACATAGTCAAGCACTGCGCATTTTCAGTGTTTGGCCATGTTTAAGTTTGCATTGTGATTGGAAACACCATTCGTTTCACTACTCTGGAATTAATACAGATATAACTGAAACATTCGTTACCGATCTTAATCAAACTCTGCATAATTTTGCGTAATCCTCTGCATACCTTACCCATGATCGCAATATCGCCTCTTTGTAACCGATAGAGCTGTCTACATGGCACAGACCGATACATAAACGTGTTTTTCTCATCATACGAGGTAATTTAGTCACTGGATGAGTGTACGTGATGCGGGACTTGCCCATAGATACTGTTGCGCACGTTATTAGTGACAAATCGAGTTGATTTATTTCATGGCTATGATAAATAAGATGTATAGTTAATGCAGATTAGGTATGGGTAGAGTTTCTCCCTACGAAAAATACGGTTCAGTAGTTTTGATACAGTACATAAATGAAGCAGTAAATGGTAGTATAAACGGTAGTGTTAGTAGCGCTGTCGGGGAAAGAAACACAAATGACTGCGCAAGAGAGAACCTGGGAGCAGACAACTTGTCTTTGTTTTTGTTTGTTTGTTTTGCACATAATTTGAACCGCAAAATGTTCCTTAATAGTCCGTTGTTATTTTGTATTATTACAAAACATAAATTGCATTTATAAGCAACAAAAATTAGTTCTTTTCATGCAAATGCGGTTCACATGTACCAACATGTTTCCTGTTGTTGCTAACAAATGCGTAAGTTGTCTATGAACAGCAGAAACATGTTTTATATAACTTCGAGGATTTATTGAAACGATGTTTGATATATTTTCAAATTTGCCATTTTTTATTATTTTGTTTTGAGGAAATTGCGTTATCCAGAGCTGTATGATAAATCCAAATTGTTTCCTTTATTTGTACTATAACACCCTTCTGTTTCACGATACAAATCGACAATTTTCGAATAAAACCTTAATTAAATATTGATACTTTCAATTAAGTAACAGTAAGAGGATAATTATGCTGAACAAAAATGTACCTTTGATTACGTTGTTGTTGTTGTTGTTGTTGTTGTTGTGGTCTTCAGTCCTGAGACTGGTTTGATGCAGCTCTCCATGCTACTCTATCCTGTGCAAGCTTCTTCATCTCCCAGTACCTACTGCAACCTACATCCTTCTGAATCTGCTTAGTGTATTGATCTCTTGGTCTCCCTCTACGATTTTTACCCTCCACGCTGCCCTCCAACGCTAAATTTGTGATCCCTTGATGCCTCAAAACATGTCCTACCAACCGATCCCTTCTTCTAGTCAAGTTGTGCCACAAACTCCTCTTCTCCCCAATTCTATTCAATACCTCCTCATTAGTTACGTGATCTACCCACCTTATCTTCAGCATTCTTCTGTTGCACCACATTTCGAAAGCTTCTATTCTCTTCTTGTCCAAACTGGTTATCGTCCATGTTTCACTTCCATACATGGCTACACTCCATACAAATACTTTCTGAAACGACTTCCTGACACCTAAATCTATACTCGATGTTAACAAATTTCTCTTCTTCAGAAACGATTTCCTTGCCATTGCCAGTCTACATTTTATATCCTCTCTACTTCGACAATCATCAGTTATTTTACTCCCTAAATAGCAAAACTCCTTTACTACTTTAAGTGTCTCATTTCCTAATCTAATCCCCTCAGCATCATCCGATTTAATTTGACTACATTCCATTATCCTCGTTTTGCTTTTGTTGATGTTCATCTTATATCCACCTTTCAAGACACTGTCCATTCCGTTCAACTGCTCTTCCAAGTCCTTTGCTGTCTCTGACAGAATTACAATGTCATCGGCGAACCTCGAAGTTTTTACTTCTTCTCCATGAATTTTAATACCTACTCCGAATTTTTCTTTTGTTTCCTTTACTGCTTGCTCAATATACAGATTGAATAACATCGGGGAGAGGCTACAACCCTGTCTCACTCCTTTCCCAACCACTGCTTCCCTTTCATGCCCCTCGACTCTTATAACTGCCACCTGGTTTCTGTACAAATTGTAAATAGCCTTTCGCTCTCTGTATTTTACCCCTGCCACCTTCAGAATTTGAAAGAGAGTATTCCAGTTAACGTTGTCAAAAGCTTTCTCTAAGTCTACAAATGCTAGAAACGTAGGTTTGCCTTTTCTTAATCTTTCTTCTAAGATAAGTCGTAAGGTTAGTATTGCCTCACGTGTTCCAACATTTTTACGGAATCCAAACTGATCTTCCCCGAGGTCGGCTTCTACCAGTTTTTCAAAAATGGTTCAAATGGCTCTGAGCACTATGGGACTCAACTGCTGTGGTCATAAGTCCCCTAGAACTTAGAACTACTTAAACCTAACTAACCTAAGGACAGCACACAACACCCAGCCATCACGAGGCAGAGAAAATCCCTGACCCCGCCGGGAATCGTACCCGGGAACCCGGGCGTGGGAAGCGAGAACGCTACCGCACGACCACGAGATGCGGGAACCAGTTTTTCCATTCGTCTGTAAAGAATTCGTGTTAGTATTTTGCAGCTGTGACTTATTAAACTGATGGTTCGGTAATTTTCACATCTGTCAACACCTGCTTTCTTTGGTATTGGAATTATTATATTCTTCTTCAAGTCTGTGGGTATTTCGCCTGTCTCATACATCTTGCTCACCAGATGGTAGAGTTTTGTCATGACTGGCTCTCCCAAGGCCGTCAGTAGTTCTAATGGAATGTTGTCTACTCCCGGGGCCTTGTTTCGACTCAGGTCTTTCAGTGCTCTGTCAAACTCTTCACGCAGTATCTTATCTCCCATTTCATCTTCATCTACATCCTCTTCCATTTCCATAATACTGTCCTCAAGTACATGGCCCTTGTATAAACCCTCTATATACTCCTTCCACCTTTCTGCCTTCCCTTCTTTGCTTAGAACTGGGTTGCCATCTGAGCTCTTGATATTCATACAAGTGGTTCTCTTCTCTCCAAAGGTCTCTTTAATTTTCCTGTAGGCAGTATCTATCTTACCCCTAGTGAGACAAGCCTCTACATCCTTACATTTGTCCTCTAGCCATCCCTGCTTAGCCATTTTGCACTTTCTGTCGATCTCATTTTTGAGACGTTTGTATTCCCTTTGCCCTGCTTCATTTACTGCATTTTTATATTTTCTCCTTTCATCAATTAAATTCAATATTTCTTCTGTTACCCAAGGATTTCTACTAGCCCTCGTCTTTTTACCTACTTGATCGTCTGCTGCCTTCACTACTTCATCCCTCAGAGCTACCCATTCTTCTTCTACTGTATTTCTTTCCCCCATTCCTGTCAATTGTTCCCTTATGCTCTCCCTGAAACTCTTTACAACCTCTGGTTCTTTCAGTTTATCCAGGTCCCATCTCATTAAATTCCCACCTTTTTGCAGTTTCTTCAGTTTCAATCTGCAGTTCATAACCAATAGATTGTGGTCAGAATCCACATCTGCCCCTGGAAATGTCTTACAATTTAAAACCTGATTCCTAAATCTCTGTCTTACCATTATATAATCTATCTGATACCTATTAGTATCTCCAGGATTCTTCCAGGTATACAACCTTCTTTTATGATTCTTGAACCAAGTGTTAGCTATGATTAAGTTATGCTCTGTGCAAAATTCTACAAGGCGGCTTCCTCTTTCATTTCTTCCCCCCAATCCATATTCACCTACTATGTTTCCTTCTCTCCCTTTTCCTACTGACGAATTCCAGTCACCCATGACTATTAAATTTTCGTCTCCCTTCACTACCTGAATAATTTATTTTATCTCGTCATACATTTCATCAATTTCTTCATCATCTGCAGAGCTAGTTGGCATATAAACTTGTACTACTGTAGTAGGCATGGGCTTTGTGTCTATCTTGGCCACAATAATGCGTTCACTATGTTGTTTGTAGTAGCTAACCCGCACTCCTATTTTTTATTCGTTATTAAACCTACTCCTGCATTACCCCTATTTGATTTTGTATTTATAACCCTGTAATCACCTGACCAAAAGTCTTGTTCCTCCTGCCACCGAACTTCACTAATTCCCACTATATCTAACTTTAACCTATCCATTTCCCTTTTTAAATTTTCTAACCTACCTAACCGATTAAGGGATCTGACATTCCACGCTCCGATCCGTAGAATGCCAGTTTTCTTTCTCCTGATAACGACGTCCTCTTGAGTAGTCCCCGCCCGGAGATCCGAATGGGGGACTATTTTACCTCCGAAATATTTTACCCAAGAGGACGCCATCATCATTTAATCATACAGTAAAGCTGCATGTCCTCGGGAAAAATTACGGCTGTAGATTCCCCTTGCTTTCAGCCGTTCGCAGTACCAGCACAGCAAGGCCGTTTTGGTTAATGTTACAAGGTCAGATCAGTCAATCATCCAGACTGTTGCCCCTGCAACTACTGAAAAGGCTGCTGCCCCTCTTCAGGAACCACATGTTTGTCTGGCCTCTCAACAGATACCCCTCCGTTGTGGTTGCACCTACGGTACGGCCATCTGTATCGCTGAGGCACGCAAGCCTCCCCACCAACGGCAAGGTCCATGGTTCATGGGGGAAGTTTGATTACGTGGACTTTTAAATATCCCCACTCACTTTCTAGTCGGTTCACCGCTTCCGGTTTCTAGAAGAATGTAACAACACGCTCATCGCATAGCGGTCAAATTAATGTAACGCCCGATTGGTATGCAACACACGTTATGTACAGGTAACAAGGTTAAGATCGTGATTTCCAAGGATAATAGGAACAATGGCTCTGAGCTATATGGGACATCTGAGGCCATCAGTCCCCTAGAACTTAGAACTACTTAAACCGAACTAACCTAAGGACAACACACAATCATGCCCGAGGCAGGATTCGAAGCTACGACCGTAGCGGTCACGTGGTTCCACACTGAAGCGCCTAGAACCGCTCAGGCACACCGGCCGGTTTAACAGGAAGACTTCCGAAGGCTGCGCTCACTTATGACAGTCTATGGTAGCCTACAACTCTAATTATGATGTCAACCACTAGTAGAGGTAATGTCTGCTTTAAATCAGATGGATTACCAATTACTGGCAAGAAAGTAATCATAAGCACGGAAGTTCCAATCGTTGTGTAATAATAGTGCACTACCGTGCTAAAGTTGGTTATAAAGGAACGGAAAATATCTATTTTAGGAGTTTTGTGGAGGTTTCCGAGGAGTAGTAGTTGTAGAACAGTAAGTTATTCAGTTCATTCTTACTTTGAAATGGTAATCAACAAACCAGTACTATCCCGTTCATTGTGCTGTTGCCACAGAATAGCAGATCGCAGGTAATTCTAAATCGGTGCTTGCCTTCCCTTGCAGTTGGGATACACTCGAACATCACTTTCCTGTTTAACAGCATGGAGGAGAGCAAATGATAAATATCAATATTTCGATTCGAATCTCGGCGTCGGCGAGAATAAAGCGAGCCGGGCACATGATGCTTTAAATTACCGGAAATGTCCGATTAAAGTCCGGCCGGCGGCGCTCGCGGAGGGCGAGATTAACGCCGCTATTAGCCGGAGCATTCCGGCGCCACGGACCCGGAAGCATAGCTGCGGCGGACATTCCGCGAAATCCAGCGCTTATGCCATATTATCTTTTCTGCGTAACATAAAAAAAGGGAGCGCTCAAGCAAAACGGCGGCTTTTTCGCACGAGCGAGCCGCGCGCTCTTAAAGGGGAGCGAACACCTGGCCGGCGCGCGCTGCATGCCGGGTATTCCCTCTGGCAACTCGTGCCGTTATCTCAGTCGCGTTCCACGCATTCCGCACACCTGTGTTTCTTAACGGGCGGCCTGCTCCGGCGGTTCTGACTACAGCTCGCTTAGTGTGTACCAATAACAATAATAACAGTAAATATACCACTTTCTTCCTGGCCTTAAACAGCCACATTTCGAATATCGGTTTCTCTCCGTACTAGGAAACGTCGGGGGGCAAATTTACAGTTTGAGAACAAGGCGAACAGGTCGTATAACGTCAGCGAATTGTCATGATACAGTGTGACTGATTAAATATGTTTGTAGCGCTAGAGGTAACGACACTGCTATATCCAATAAAAATAACAAGGTTCTAAACCACCTAGATAAAAAGAAAGCATACCGACGGCATCGGTGCAGAGAATGGTCCAGTAAAATTTGTCCTGTACAATGCTGATGATTATTCGATGTTCGTGGAGCCTCGTGCCCCCAACACGCCAGTTTTCCAGAGCCGTGTCGAACACCCGCGGAGTATTAACTACCATTAGTATACAGCAAGAGGTGTCCAGAACCTACATCTACATGGATACTCTGCAAATCACATTTAAGTGCCTGGCAGAGGGTTCATCGAACCACCTTCACAAGTCTCTATTATTCCAATCTCGTATAGCGCGCGGAAAGAATGATCACCTATATCTTTCCGTACGAGCTCTGATTTCCCTTATTTTATCGTGGTGATGGTTCTGCCCTATGTAGGTCGGTATCAACAAAATATTTTCGCATTCGGAGGAGAAAGTTGGTGACGGGAATTTCGTGAGAAGATTCCGTCACAACGAAAAACGCCTTTCTTTTAATGATTTGCAGCCCAAATCCTGTATCATTTCTGTGACACTCCCTTCCATATTTCACGATAATACAAAAATTGCTACCTTTCTTTGAACTTTTTCGATGTACTCCGTCAGTCCTACCTGGTAAGGATCCCAAACCGAGCAGCAGTATTGTAAAAGAAGACGGACAAACGTAGTGTAGGCAGTCTCCTTAGTAGGTCTGTTACATTTTCTAAGTGTGCTGCCAATAAAACGCAGCCTTTGGTTAGCCTTCCCCACAACATTTTCTATGTGTTCTTTCCAACTTTCAATACCTAGGTATTTAGTTGAAATTACGGCTTTTAGATTAGACTGATTAATCGTGTAACCGAAGTTTAAGGAGTTCCTTTTAGCGCTCATGTGGATGACCTCACACTTTTCGTTATTTAGGGTCGACTGCCGCTTTTCGCACCATTCAGATATTTTTTCTAAATCGTTTTGCAATTTGTTTTGATCCTCTGATGACTTTATTAGTCGATAAACGACAGCGTCATCTGCAAACAACGGAAGACGGATGCTCAGATTGTCTCCAAAATCGTTTACATAGATAAGGAACAGTATAGGGCCTATAACACTACCTTCGGGAACGACTGAAATCACTTCTATTTTACTCGATGACTTTCCGACAATTACTACGAACTGTGACCTCTCTGACAGGAAATCGCAAATCCAGTCACATAACTGAGACGATATTACATAAGCACGCAATTTTACTACGAGCAGCTTGTGTGGTACAGTATCAAAAGCCTTCCGGAAATCCAGAAATACGGAATCTATCTGAAACCCCTTGTCGATAGCACTCAGCAGTTCATGCGAATAAAGAGCTAGTTATGAAACTTCCTGGCAGATTAAAACTGTGTGCCAGACCGAGATTCGAACTCGGGACCTTTGCCTTTCGCGGGCTAGTGCTCTACCATCTGAGCTACCGAAGCACGACTCACGCCCGGTCCTCACAGCTTTACTTCTGCCAGTATCTCGTCTCCTACCTTCCAAACTTCACAGAAGCTCTCCTGCAAAGGTTTCGTAGTTTCGTAGATGGCGCACACAATTTCCTTCCTTTAGCTCAACCGACGACTGTGGCGAGAGCAAGGGCTTTCGGAAACAAATTGAACATAGAATTAATTAGCGAAACCATGAGAACAGCGGGTCCTGCAGGAAGGGATAAACGCTTGGAAAGAGAGATTCGAAGCACAGAAGTTGTAAGTCACGTACTACTAAGAGGTTTGACGAAGTTCAGCGTGCCGCCAGATTTCGAGGCAGAGATCAGAAAGCTTTGGTACGTTCTACGACAGATGGTATAGGAAACTTGTAGAATGTGAAGACGAAAGTTAATGACAGCTTCAGTTTTCCATACCCTTTAGTAGTGGCAAAAACGAGTGAAGAACAGACCAACTACTCTGCAGTTCGCCACATTTTCTTACATAAAATTAGTCTAGAGTTATAAACTCATTTCCAAACTATTTAATGGAACAAAAAGAGGCTCAAAAATACAATGGCTACATAAATAAATTGTAATTAATAACTAGTGCAATTATTGCTCTGACATTTTATCTATAGTGGACGAGAATCTAACTCCAGAACAAATCTAAATATACGTTCACACCAGTGTCACCAAAAGTTTGTGGCTCAGTATATGGGAGAGTATTGTACAATGTTAGGATTTTCAGACTTCCGCCCCCTAGCGAGCTCTGCAATTGATGGTAAGTGTATTTTCTTATTCCCATTTTAAGCGACAGCGTTCACTTTTTCTGTGTTGCAGGTTTTTTCTGGAACTGCTAAAATTACTCTGGGAAAATAAGCTGCAGCGTCAAAGAAACCGGTATAGGCACGTGTATTCAAATACAGAGATATGTTAACTGACAGAATACGACGCTGTGGTCAGCAACGAATATATAAGACGAGTATCTGGCGCAGTTGTTACATCTATTACTGCTGCTACAATGGCAGGTTATCAAGATTTAAGTGAGATTGAACGTGGTGTTATAGTCGATGCACGAATGATGGGGGACAGTATCTCCGAGGTAACGATGAAGTGGGGATTTTCCCGTACGACCATTTCACCAGTGTACCGTGAATATCAGGAACCTGACATAACTTCAAATCTCCGATATCGCTGCGGCCGGAAAAAGATTCTGCAAGAATGGTACCAACGACGACTTAAGAGAATCATTCAACGTGACTGAAGTGCAACCCTTCCTCAAATTGTTGCAGATTTCAGTGCTGGGCCATCAAAAAGTGTCAGCGTGTGAACCATTGAACGAAACATCATCCATATGGGCTTTCGGAGCCGAAGGCCCACTCATGTACCCTTGATAACTGCACGACACAAAGCTTTACGCCTCGCCTAGGCCTATCAACACCGACATTGGACTGTTGACGACTGGAAACAAGTTGCGTCGTCGAATGAGTCTCGTTTCAAATTTTATCGAGCGGATAGACGCGTACTGGTATGGAGACAACCTCGTGAATACATGGTTCCTGCATTTTAGCAGGGGACTGTTGAAGCTGGTGAAGGCTCTTTAATGGTGAGGGGCGTGTGCAATTGGAGTGATGTGGGACCCCTGATACGTCTAGATACGACTCTGACAGGTGACACGTACGTAAGCATCCTGTCTGACCACCTTCATCCATTCATATCCATTGTGCATTCCGACGGACTCTGGCAATTTTAGCAGGATAGTACGACACCCCATACGTCCAGAATTGCTACAGAATCGTTCCAGGAACCCTCTCCTAAGTTTAAACACTTCCGCTGGACACCAGATTCCCCAGACATGAACATTATTGAGCCTATCTGGGATGCTTTGTAACGTGCTGTTCAGAAGAGACCTCCACCCCCTCGAACTCTCATTGATTTATGAACATCCCTGCAGCATTCATGATGCCAACTCCCTCCAGCACTACTTCAGACATTAGTCGAGTCCATGCCACGTCGCGTTGCTGCACTTCTGCGTGTTCTCGGGGGCGCTACACGATATTAGTCAGGTGTACCAGCTTCTTTGCCTCTTCAGTGTAACTCTTTTACAAATGTTAAAACTGTTCCAAGGTCATGGTCATGTACACGGGAACAAACATTCTACTAAAATCAGAAAGAGGTGAAATGGACATAATTTTGTCAGTACTGTAGTTTATACCCTCTCTATTGCATTACCAGTCTACGACATATCAATAGTCAGTAAGTTAAATAAGTTTAAGTAACATTTTAAGACGTTCAAGATAATTATTACATTTTCAGATATCGTATCTTCCACGGTAGAAAACCTCTTACCATTTCAAGGTAGTCGTACAACATGGTGCACAACCAATGAAGAATGTCTTAAGCGTGAGCACATCATATAACTATTTTTAAAAATAAAAAAAATTACTCTCAATAATATTCTATAACTGCATAATAAACATTATCTTCTAAATAACTTTACTGTCTTACGCAGGACGTAAATGTGTAGTGCTACAGATATTTACGAAAAACTGTACAAAACACACCCTCATATCTCACAACAAAAGAAACAGCAGAAAACGCCGAAAACTTCTTATGGCGGTCTCTAATGTGCATTCTTTGTGATTCTAAAATCGGTCACTCGACTTGAATGCGTACCAGGAATCATCACTATCCTTACCGTACGACACTGTCTCCTACTACTTTAAGTGACTTCTCAGATCTGCTGGAAGCCTATTAAAAGTGAAACGTGCAGTACAGCGCACAATTTTCTGTAAAACGTTTCACCAAATAGTTACAGGATTTCAAGTATATTTTATTTTCTAGTGTTCATTGAATGAATGAGTATGTGGAAGTCGGGTACGGTACGATTACGATATAAGTGAGATACAACACGGTACGGTAGACTCTCACTTTATTGAATGAATGCATACACAGGTAAAGAGATACAGCTGTACAGCATGGACGCAACGATCCAACTGAAGTCTCTGGTCAAGTCACAGATATTACATCCACAACACTTCAGCGATGTATAACGTAGTGGTGTCCTCCATTATGTAGATTATTAACAACAGATAGCACGAGGCCGTCTATGAACAGGGGTGACGGAATTCTGATCGCTTGGGGCAACTTGCACGAACTAACATCTGAAACCTTTCTGACTACTTTTCTTTTGTGTAAAGAACGTTCTATGCGAATATAAAATGTTAGTACACCACAGGAGATAATAGTGTGAACATAAGAATTGTTTCAGTGTCAGTGATAGTGGAGATTATTCAGAATTTATGAAACTTACGAGAAAGCCATTCATCCACTTTCAGCCCAAAGCAATATTTAATTTTGCTCTTTGATCATTCACTGACATTAACCTTTCGCTTTTAGTCGAGTATTGTGTCAGATACTGCGTGTCCTTTTACTAGCTGTTAAATGAAACACTGCTTTCAGTTCTCTGATATTTATAAAAGATTAATTTTCGAAAAAACTGAGCACCTAGAATAGAGCTCTGAGGCAGCCGTCCTGCATTGTTATGCTGAAGTCAGGGACGAATGCATCACTGAAAAGACGCGCATGGGGCGGGAGTACAGAGTCGCAATAATTTTGATTGTGTACCGTGCTCAAAGATCAGGAAGTCATGCAACATTGTAACTCCCTACGCTACAGCACCTGGGCGATCAAAAGGAGCATGTTCAATAATGCTCCCCGATGTATTACGTGTTCCTTCCTCTCGCCGTATGAGGATATGTGCAGAATCACTACTCAGATGGTTCGACAAGAGCACACTGGACTGGCACTCGGAAAGACGACGGTTTAAACCCGCTTTCGACCATCCTGATTTAGGTTTCCTGATTTCCCTAAAATCGCTCCAGGCAAATGCCGAGATGGTTCCTTTTAAAGGGCATGGTCGATCTCCTTGCCCATCCTTACCACAATCCGAGCATCTGCTCAGTCTCTAATGACCTCAATATCGACGGGACGCTAAACCCAATCTTCCTTTCCTCCTTCCGATAATTTCTGCCCTTGTGAATTCATCCACACCTAGCATCTGGGCAATGGCGCAATGAACACTACCACTGAAACGTCCCCATAGAAAAATTATACAAGACTATGCTTAAACTGACACAATATTTTTAGCGCAACGCAATCTGACTTTCAAAAATCCCTACAAAAGAATAGCCCTGACTAACATTAACCTATACGTTTCACAAATCACTTACCTCACCAAAAATCTTCGTTACTCGAACTACTGCAATACAGCGAGCGCCACTACTGCCAACTAAATAAAAGATTCAAACTACGGAAGGCACTAACTACTGATAGGCATAGTTAGCAAATGAAAGATTTTAATAGAGAACAAACAATGTATTTACCTCAATAGTGTTCAAAAGTCATAATGTATATAGCAGTTCATGATATCCAGTATTACAAATTTCAAAACTCCGCCATCTCTCTCCTCACATCCACCACTGCTGGCGGCTCACCTCCAACTGCGCAACGCTACGCGCTGTTCACATCCAGCTGCCGCTGCCCAACATTACAATGGCAGACAACAATGCAAACTAGCCACAGACTGCACACAGCGCAGCCAGTGATTTTCATACAGAGTGCTACGTAACGTTGCCAATAAGAAAACATAAACAGCCCACCTACACCACAGTGCACCGTAACTGCTCGTTGTTGGACTCACATGTTCTTTTCCTGTTACTTCAACTACGTCGTGCTTCGGCCCCAGCTCCATCTGGTCAAGTCACGCTAAACTCACATCCGCCTTCCTGTGCACGACTGGGAGATCTCTGGCAACATGGTCCCGCACTTTCATTGATTTCCACTGAGTTATTAATATGTTACCTTACTTTGTCTCCTCCTTAACTTTTGCAGAGCAGTCTATTTTTCGGGAATCTATTAGTGGGTTGGAACTGGAACTTTTGAAGCCTTTACTCGTGATTGATAGCTTTGTACATCGCTGTTGCGAAACCTCCTGTGTGCGGAAAGCTATCAAAGTTAACAATTTTAACATGCGCAGTTTTAATAGATAACGCGATTTCTAAGCTCTAACTATAATACGTAAAGTGTAGATTTACACAAAACATTATTTTAATATGAGTGGAAAGTGTTTAACAGAAGCACTCTTTCAGTATATACAATAATTTATTCAATAAAACATAGTAAAGAATGAAAATATTACTAAAAATCGGTATGAACTCAATACGTATAATTTGAACTACTGGATTTCGGATGGTTTGCATACTTAATTCCCATAACAAGTTAACCAAGCCCTTCTGACACAAAATATGAAACAGCAGTTTGGTCTGAAAAATCGTTAACTCAAACGAACATAGTGACTCGATACCTTTGAACTTTCTCATTATGAGGATATTGAGGGGTGACCTGTTTTAAAGCTAAGATCGCACAAAATATTTTCTGTTCAAGACAACTGGTATCAACAGTCTTACCTGTTATCTTCAGGCCTTAAACAATTTTTGCAGTAAAACATGGTCATTTTACTCTAACATCCTACACTGGATGTCAAGTGAATAAAACTCAGAAAATTATAAACGTGCGTCGTCTCTAAAATATTTAAAAACACACAATGTCTTGTCTAAAAGGCCATGTCCATATGCATGTTGCTCACAGATGCTGTTTACGTGATACAATAGCCCACCTGTTTCAACATGCTGGACTCATACTAAACAGTGCAAATCCACTGTACTTTCTACGTCATCTAAACTGGAAGTGCACTGTTTGGTATGTGTTGAGGATATGTGAACAGAGGGGCTATTGTCTATGTATTCGTATCATGTAACAGACATCTGTGAGCAATATGTATATGAACATGACCTTTTCGACAATATGCTGTGCGTTTCTAAATATTGTAGAGACGACAAACGTTTATAATGTGCTGAGTTTTATTCACCTGTCATCTACTGCATTAGATCAGCGTAAAATGAACATGTTTTGCTAGAAAAAATACTTAAGATCTGATGATAACAGCTAAGATTATTAAAACCGTTAGTCTTGAATAAAAAATATTTTGTGTGATCTTGGCTATTGAAAGGTTTTAGCCACTCGATACCTGCTTGGTAATCAAGAGGCTCATGAACTCATTACCGCAACAGTGAACCTGAGACAAGTTGTCGTAGAGTAATCTGGAAGCGCGAACCAAGAACGCATTATCACTTCGGTGCTGCAATTTATGCTCGCCGTAATTACTGTGGGACAGCCGTGCTGGACATCTCTGACGGGAAGATGGGTCTGCTGTAGAGAGGCCTTGGCGCGTTGATGCAGCTGCAGATGCTCTCTGCAGACCTCGACTTCAGCATTTTAATCGCTCGCTCAAAACTTCGTCAACCGCAGACTCTCACTACTGTCTCCTACTGTCTCATGTCTTTCTACGCCTAACAATATTTTATCGCCAAGCTGTACATGTCAGTCAATAGCCAGAAGCTCATACATGGCGGCTCAGAAGCTTGGATCCACTCCAGCGCACAAAATTCCTCTACGAATCAGATAATGCAGCAAATCACTTTCCCACTTCTAAACAATTGGTCGTGTGCAAGTAGGACTCAAGCACTGAGGGTTCCGCACGAACTTAATTATGTATATAGGCAGTTTGTTAACACCGAAAATGCAGGATGCATGGCACCTGCTACCGATATATAATTTATTTAAATTATATGTAAATATTTGTAATTTAAATGCTTTCTTTTAATAAGTAATGACATTGCTTCACTGTATGTGTATATTTAGGTAGAGGTCTGTTGACATTTCATTGTATTTATCTGTGTTTTACTGTGAAACTTATAAGCTCTGGGAAAAAGCCAAAGGAATTTTTATTTGCATCGACTAGCAACGATAACAGCAGTGCTAGTGCGTTGTAAAATCTTTGGGTAGGGGGTTGTTGCGCAGAGCTCGCGGAGAGAGCGAGAGACGAGTTCCAGCGCTTGTATGTGCGGAAGTGTGGTGTTAACGCTCTCGCAGTAGAGAGTACCATTTCGACGGCATCATGTACGCGCGCCGGCCAGATGACTAGTAGCAGGAGGAAGGACAGTGGACGGGCGGAAGTGGCTGTATTAATCACGATTGCCCGTTCCTGTATTTAGCCGTGGCCCCACAAGATGCTACCGTCTTCATCAACAGCAGCATTTTCGGCAACACAGATTCGTCGTCGGCTCCGAGTTTCGTCGCACGCACAGCACTGAAATAAGACTGTTCATTGGTAGAAAGTATTAACGGCTAACCTAGCAGCACAACCCAATGTGATTTGATTAATGAACTTTATTCAAATAATAAACAGTTGAACTCAGGGCGATTGTGTCCTTATTGCCCCCTGACATTGTTACTAAGCAGGATCCTTGTTCCTTTTTTCCCCTAATATTCTAACTGAGTGTCATAAGTAACAAATTGAATAGTTACAGCCAGTTTATTAATGAATAATTTCTCTTTTAAGAATTTTAGCCTCAGTTTACTTTCAATTAACTGATGTACAACAGAGGCTTCAGTATATGACTAATGTAAAGAAATTTCATTTTTCAAGTTTGAGAATCAACCAGTGGAAAAAATCCAAATCTAAAGAAATGCAAAAATTAAGAGTGCGAAAGTTTTATTTATTTTACATATAACTTGGAGCACATGCGTGTATGGTTTGGTACGTATCCCAGTCTTTAATTCTGTTCAAGTCAGTAAAAAAGGCTCAGTTGTTCAGACAATAATATGAAATCCAATTTGCAAAATAAGTAATGGCAAAGTAAAAAGTGCTTGCTTTTTTTCTAGATTTCTTTGATGACGTTATGCTGAGGTCACTGAAAGTCATTGTTCACGTAACGAAGTTCAGTACTAACATATAGTTTAATTGCATATTTTCAAATCATCACTCGATTGCCTTTTTCAAAACGTAATACCAAATATAACGTAAGAGTGACTTATCAGTTTTCTCTGTCATTACCTACTCACTTAAAATTAGTGTAAAAAAAGCGTGGCGACCTTCAGTTGCCACGTCTGTGTTTAATAATACATGTTTTTCTTTCCCATCATCTTGTACAGGATTTTGGATGTAAATAGCTCTAGTGGGCTGGCGACCGTTAATTACTTCTTTTTCGTTCATGAGTGTTACTTCTGGATTCATGATCAGTGTTACCTCTTACTGTCCAGTGTTGTTCGTGGGTGAATGCACAAAATAACTTTGATTTTCCAAATTATAGCCCTGTAGTGTTTAATTACAAATTATTTTTAGTAGACATTCCATCAGAATGGTCGGTTGTATACTTTCCTCCTACTTATCGGTATCACTTTTTCGGGAAAGATAGTCTTATAAAATTAGAAAAAAATCTATTAGGCATACACGCGATCCACGGTCATATTTTATATCGCAAGCAGGATAGGCTGATTAGTAAGAGGGAGGTTACAAGTTCATCCAATATGGGAATCGAGAATCGCGACCGTTATTGCCTGTTATCGACACTGATACAGGTAAGATACTGGTTCCAGTTGTTCCAAGGTTTTCTAGAATATTTTAATTTTAACAATATAAATACGACAAATTCATGCATGAGGCTGGCGACCATCATTTTAATATTCAGTAGCTCTCCGTTCATGCTGACTGGGTCGCAATGATGAAAATCAAACATCGGTCAAGAAGTGACTGTATCGCTAATATGAGTCGCTTAGGAAATTATCCAAACTGCTAATATTTGTTTCACATGCAATTTGGAACGCCGTATCTACGTGCAACGCTCCTGGATGGCTGATGGTCGATAAATACCGGAACCCTTCATAACAGCAATAAAGTCATTCCCTGCCGTACGTTTGACTTTTACCATTGCGACCAAGTAAACTTGAATGTAGGACTACTGACTGCTTTAATTTCAAGTTTGATGTCAGATAACAAACGACAAAGGAAATATTTATTTCGTGTCAGATAATTACAAATTAACAATATCTGGATTGTGTTCTTTACTTGTACTGTGAAAACTTACCTCTTGCCAAATTTCATCATTATGAATCACAGGGGAGTACCCTATAGTTTTTGATAAGTTTGCGAGTAATAAAATATGATCGATGAGTGAGTTTGCGAGTTTTAAAATATGATTTAGAGTCTTCAATACTTTTTACCGCCGAGGGACCATAGACCTCAGTATGTGACAAGTTTCAGCTTGATACATCTACCCATTCCTGAAACAAGCGGTTCTTAACAGTCGAAAACACAGAAGAATTGTACTCGTGGTCTAATGGACCGGCACGGTAGCTCAGCGTGTTAGGTCAGATTGTAAGCTGCCATCTGCAATAAAAAAACTGAGTTAATAAATCAACGATGAACTTGAACAAGCGTCATGGGACGTCCGCCCCGAACAAATAGAATTCACAATAACGAATAAAATGAGATAAAAAAAGGGAGTAGCGTATTTGATTAGTAATGAAATTGCTCTCGGTCCCGTGTTCGAATTCCGCCATCGCTTAAATTTTGATTAATAAACAGCATAGGCAGCCGAAGACATCCGGCATCGGAAATCACCATTCTGTTACGGGACTTGTCAAAGAGGATGGAGGAGTGGGCAGACGATCAGGGCCATTTCTTATCCTTGTGGTGGGAAACTGTCTCCAAAGGCGAAGAATCAGCAATGATCAACGACATGATGAAGCAGAGACCAATGGAAACCACTGCATTAAAGACACATAACGGGTATCCACAGGACATTTGGCCTGCCGTTTAAAAAGTGGCATGACATCTCTCCATTGGCAAAGGGTCCCCGGTAAGTATCTCTGGGAGGGGACTGCCAAGGGATAGGTGACCATGAGAAAAAAATTGAATAATCAACTAAAGGTTAACATTCTACGAGTCGCGGCGTGGAATGTCAGGAGCTTGAACGTTGTTGGGGAGCAAGGAAACCTGAGAAGGGAAATGCAATGGCTCAATCTCGACATAGTATGGATTAGTGAAGTGAACTGAAAGAAGACAAGGATTGCTGGTCAGAGGAGTATAGAGTAATATCAGGAGCAGCAGAAAAATTATATAACGAGAGTAGGATTCGTTATGAATATAAAGGGAGAGCAGAGAGTGTGTTACTGTGAACAGTTCAGTGATAGGATTGTTCTTATCAGAATCAACAGCAAACCAACACCGTCAACGACAGTTCAGGTATACATACCGACGACGCAAGCTTAAGATGAAGGGATTGAGAAAGTACATGAGCATACTGGAAGGGTAATACAGTACTTAAAGGGAGATGAAAATATAATAGTATTGGTGGACTGGAATGCAGTTGTAGGGGGAAGGAGTAGAAGAAAAGGTTACAGAAAAATATCGGCTTGGCACAAGGAATGAATTGCGTAATAAATTTGAGGTAGTAATAGCGAATACACTGTTCAAGAAGCACAAGAGGAGGAAAAATACTTGGAAAAGGTCGGGTTATACGGGACGATTTCAGTTATATTACATCATGGTGAGACAGAGATTACGAAATCAGGCGCTCGATTGTAAGGCGTACTCAGGGGCAGACAGACTCAAACGGTTCAAATAGCTCTCAGCACTATGGGACTTAACTGCTGTGGTCATCAGTCCCCTAGAACGTAGAGCTACTTAAACCTAACTAACCTAAGGACATCACACACATCCATGCCCGAGGCAGGATTCTAACCTGCGACCGTAGCGGTCGCGCGGTTCCAGACTGTAGCGCCTAGAACCGCTCTGCCACTCCGGCCGGCCTATAGACTCAGATCACAATTTAGTAGAGATGAAGAGTAGGCTGCAATTTAAGTCATTAGTCAGGAAGAATCAATACGCAAAGAACGGAAGTACTAAGGAATGACGACATATGCTCGAAGGCCATAGAGACAGCTATAAGGAATATCTCAGTAGGCAGTCCAGTTGACGAGGAATGGACATCTCTAAAAAGCGCCATCATTGATGTTGGAAAGAAAAACGTAGGTAGAAAGAAGGAACTGCGAAGAAACCATCGGTAACAGAAGAAATACTTCAACTGATCGATGAAAGGAGGAAGTACAAAAATGTTTCGGGAAACTTAGCTGACGAATGAAAGAAATAGGAAGCGCATGGAAGCTAAGAGGAAATTGCTGCAGGAAAAATATGAGGACATCGAAAAAGAAATGATTGTCAGAAGGACAGACTCAGCATATAGGAAAGTCAAAACAACGTTCAGTAAAATTAAAAGCAAGGGTGGTGACGTAAGAGTACAACGGGAATTCTACTGTTAAATGCAGAGGAGTGAGCGGAAAGGTAAAAGCAATAGATTGAAAGCTTTTATGAGGGGAAGATTTGTCTGATGTCATAGAAGAAGTAACAGGAGTCGATTTAGAAGGGATAGGGGATCCAGTATTAGAATCAGAATTTAAAAGAACTTTGAAGGACATAAGATCAAATTAGGCTGAAGTCATGGATAACATTCCACCAGAATTTCTAAAATCACTGGGGGAAGTGGTAACAAAACGACTATTCACATTGCTGTGTAGAATGTATGAGTCTGGTGACGTACTATCTAACTTTCGGAAGAAATATCATTCTTCCCCGGTTCGATTCCCGGCGGGGTCAGGGATTTTCTCTGCCTCGTGATGGCTGGGTGTTGTGTGCTGTCCTTAGGTTAGTTAGGTTTAAGTAGTTCTAAGTTAAAGGGGACTTATGACCACAGCAGTTGAGTCCCATAGTGCTCAGAGCCATTTGAACCAAATATCATTCACAAAATTCCGAAGACTGCTAAAGCTGACAAGCTGACAAATGTAAGAATTTTCGCACAATTAGTTTAACAGCTCATGCAGCCAAGTAGCTGACAAGAATGGTATACAGAAGAGCGAAAAGAAAATTGAACATGTATTAGACGACGATCAATTTCGCTTTGGAAAAGCTAAAGGCACGAGACAGGCAATTTTGACATTGCGATTGATGATGGAAGCAAGAGTAAAGAAAAATCAAGACCCGTTGATAGGATTTGTCGACCTGGAAAAAGCGTTCGACAATCTAAATGGTGCAAGACGTTCGGAATTCTATGAAAAATGGGGGTAAGCTACAGGGAGAGACGGGGAATATACATTATGTACAAGAGCCAAGAGGGAATAATACGAATGGGCGACCGAGAAGGAAGTGCTCGGATTGAAAAGGTTGTAAGACAGGGATGCAGTGTTTCGCCCCTACTGTTAAATCTGTACATCGAAGAAGCAATGTTGGAAATAATAGAAATGTTCAAGAGTGGAATTAAAATTCAAGATGAAAGGATATCAACAATACGTTCGCTGATGACATTGCTATCTGAGTGAAAGAGAAAAATAATTACATGATCTGCTGAATAGAATGAACAGTCTAATGTGTACACAATGTGGGTTCAGAGTAAAACAAAGAAAGGCCGAAATAATGAGAAGTAGCAGAAATGAGAACAGTGAGAAACTTAACATCAGGATTGATGTCCACGAAGTAGATGAAGTTAGGGAACTCTGCTACCTAGGCAGCAAAATAACCAATGACGAACGGAGCAAGGAGGACATCAGAAGCAGACTAGCAATGGGAAAAAGGCATTCCTGGCCAAGAGAAATCTACTAGTATCCAACACTGGCCTTACTTTGAAGAAGAAATTTCTGAGAATGTACGTTTGGAATACGGTATTGTATGGTAGTGAAACATGGGCTGTGGGAAAACCAGAACAGAACAGTCGAAGCATTTGAGATATGGTGCTACAGACGAATGTTGAAAATTAGGTGGACTGATAAGGCAAGGAATGAGGAGGTTCTGCGCAGAATCACAGAGGAAAGGACTATGTGGAAAACACTGATAAGTAGAAGGGTCGCCATGGCAGGACATCTGTTAAAACATGTGGGACTGACTCTCACGGCAGGAGAGGGAGCTGTAGAGGCCAAAAACTGTAGGGGAATACATCCAGAAAATAACTAAGGACGTAGGTTGCAAGTTGTTCTCTGAGATGAAGAGGTTGGCACAGGAGAGGAATTCGTGGTGGGCTGCGTTTGAGGCACGGTACCATAGAAACAGCCGCTTCAGCCCCGTCACTGTGACGTCACTGGCCAATTTACCAATAGATCATTTTCATGTCCAACACTATCTTCCCATCAGAGGTCGTCTAAGTTTAGAGAGCCGTACGTGACGCTAGGCACGTTATTTCAGCAATGTTTCTTTGGGTAAGCGAGGGATGATTATCTACAAAAGTTTGTTTCGAATCATAGGAAAGTGGTGCCCTCACATTGTTTGCGTGGCGACTCTGCCACAGTTCTGCCGTTATGGAGGTCCACGTTGAATAGTACATAACAGTCGTTGAGGCCCCTAGCTGCATGCTGGCGTTCCATCTCCCACAAATACAGGCCGCAGCCTCCACTCACGGCAAAGAGTTTCTTTTTTTTTTTTCTCTCACAGCAATCTATCCATCTGTCCCAAATCCCAGACGCTGTTCCTTCTCGAAGTCACCTAGGAACATTGCTTTCCAGCATGAAGCTAAAATGGAAAGCAATGGTAGAAAGAGCGCAGTATGTCAAGTCTCTGCGTTTCAATGTAATTTAACAAACAGTTCCCAAGTAATCCTCACCAATATCTGTGTCTCTTACCTTAATCGACTTGATGTTAATGTAAAAGCTTGCTGCAGTTCACTGTCAGCAACCACAGTTTTTCCTTCCTTATTCACAGATACCTGTATACTGTACACAAGGTTGGTATTAAGTTCGTAACGTTGGTACTATATTTAACAATATACTCTCCTTCACTATTTACAACAGTCTGCCAATGCTGGGGTAATTTTAAGATTCCCCTGAAGGTTGTTAAATAGTGAGCGGAAAAAGTGAAAATCTGAGAGTGAATAATCAGGCGAATGAGGTGGGTGCGGAATGTCCTCCCAGTGCAACTATCGTGTGTGTTTTTCGTCAGTCTAGCAGAATGTGAGCGGACTTTATCGTGGAGCAGCATCACTTCACGCAGTCTTCCTGCTCTTTGTTCTTGGATTTCGTCTCAAGACATCTCAGTTGTTGACAATAAACGGCAGCAGAGATGGTTACACGTTGCGGAAGCAATCTGTAGTGCACCACACCGCCGCTGTTCCATGAGATAAATAATGTTATCTTTTATGGACCCGCCCAGTTCTTTTTGAAGGGAGTTACTGCTTTGTGCTGAAGCACTCCGTTTTCCCCTTTTGTTATCATAAAGACGTGATTTCTTGTCACCAGTAATGATACAGAAAGGAATGGCGGGTGTTGTTAATGAGCCAGTTGATGATGAGCAAACAGAATGCACTTATGGCCACCCGCAGAAAAAAAAAAGAAAAATGGTTCAAATGGCTCTGAGCACTATGGGACTTAACATCTGAGGTCATCAGTCCCCTAGAACTTAGCTCTACTTAAACCTAACTAACCTAAGGACATCACACACACCCATGGCCGAGGCACGATTGGAACCTGCGACCGTAGCGATCGCGCGGTTCCAGACTGTAGCGCCTATAACCGCTCGGCCACCACGGCGGGCAATGCATCAAGAATGTTCAGATTTCTCCGTTTGGCATTCCATTTTCTAGCGTCCTCAGCTCCAACCACTGTCACAAAATGTCAATTTTTAAACTGAAATAGCAACACTGAACTACAAATAAAAAAACAACAATCGAAAACAAACCCGTTACAAGCTGAATACCAACCCGCACAACAATAACGCTACGAACTTCTTATGCACCAGCCTAATAGTTCTGCTATTATTACAGATGTGGCGTTCCACTCGTTACGATTATTTTCGGTATATCTCTATCTGAATTCACGAGATGCTACACGAAATACCACCATGGTAATGGCAATGCAGCGGGTATTACACTCAGGGGCGACACCGCCTCAATATCGGTCTGCGCGGCTGCAACATGTGTTTAATGGTGAGGAGTGCGAATGCTGTTAGCGCAACGCTCGTGTGGCCGGGCAGATTTCGGGCGGCGCGCGTTTCAGGCGCAGCGCAGCGCTGCGCGCGGCGCGCCTGAGTGATGGGCGGTCCGCGCCGGCCTCCCAATTAATATAATGCGGTAGCGAGGGCGACCCACGGCGCGCGGCCGCGACGCCGCGCCGCGCCGCGCCGCCTGCGCTCTGCCTGCCTCATCTGTCGCGCCTAACTGACGGCATTTCTGGGAACTCGGTCGGTTGCCTCACCGCTCGTTACTCATAAATCGGTAATGAGGTCTTCATTGATTAAAGGAGGCGACGATGGAGAGAGAAGAAAGTGACAACATACAGCTTTCAGTGTAATTCAGGTTGAAGATTTACGTATAAAGCTGATATACTCAAACACCATTACGTCTATTTTCCACCTCTGTAGCCCATTCGTTAGGTTTGCCTTCCATGTGGCAGTCCCGGGTTCGATTCCTGGTACTGCCATGAAGTTTTCATTGGTGGGAGGGCTGGTAGAGAGAGCACTCAGGACAACCGAAGAGATGCTCGATTAGCAGCGTTTCTAAGGTGAAGAAATGAGACGACTACCGGGAGAGTGGAGTGCTGACCACGTACCCCTCCATGCAGCATCAAATGAAGTCATCGCCAGAGGATGACAGGCGGTCGGCCGAGTCTGCTAGGTCCATCTAGATCAGAACACGGGACTCCACCTACCTTATTACGTATTACGTTATTAAAGGTGGAACGGCGAGGAAAGGAAGGGGAAAGAACTAACGCCGTGAGCCGAATCGAGACTTTATGCGGAATCCGTTACGACGAGTGAAAATGTGTGCTAGACCGGGACTCAAATAAAAGATTCAAATATTTAAAGAAAAAAAAAGAAAAAAACACAAAAAATGACAAAAAAAAAGAAACGCGCCCTCCAGAGGTCTCTTGATTACTGGGCAGTCGCGTCGATCTTTGTGCCACTCAGACACAATGTTCATCATAAATGCGTGGACTATCTCGGTACACCCCCCGGCCGACTCATGTTCCCACCTACCACCACCTACCCTCAGTCACTTACCACGTCTCTACGCTCATTAACTTCAGATTCCTGCAGGAGGCCTAAAGTAGATGTGCATCCACACCGAATATTGTGGATTAATTGCCCTACTTAAGGACATGTCTGAAAGAAAAGACACCACTCATTCATATAACTGATTCGCATCGGTGTGCAACAAATCGACAAACTTAAATGCAGATGCACATTTGCATTCAACCTCCTGCAGAAAACTAAAATTAGGGAACATAGAAGACATGGACAGGGACTGTGGATTTCAGCAATGTTATTTTCTACAAAGCTAATTTCCTACACAATCCGAAATGCTGTAAAATGTTTTCATGCCCTTCTGTATTTAGCTTTTTCCCTGCGTAGTAAGTGGACCAGACCCTAAGCATCAAATACGCATCCATCTCTTAACACCACCTCCTCCGTACTTCAATGCTGCTGCTAACCATGACGGCAGGTAACGTAGTCCGTGCATCTGCCAAACTGGATACCCTGCGTCTGCATTCCCCACGGTGTAACATAATTCGTAACTCCATATCACTCGTTTCCAGTCATTCAGGGCCGAATTGCGTCGCTCTTAATACCACTGCGATCGTTGCTTACCACTGACTACCGAAATGAGTGGCTTATGAAGAACTGCTCGACGAATGTGGCCCATTCATTTTAATTTCTTACTCAGCCACTGTGCTAGAGCGATTGCTTCATTTTGGAAGCCATGAGTAATGCCTTCAGCTGATTTTTTACAACGTTTTACGACAGTCGTCCGCAATCTACGACGGTACCTCTATGTCAGTACATATCAGCCTGGTATAGGTTTAGATGTGATTTTTCCTTCATGTTTCCGCTTCACAATGATGTCACTACCAGTGGACATGGGGATCTTTAGAAGGATTGAAATGACCCTGATGAATGTGGTACTCAGATTACATGTAATTACTCCTGACCGACCCATTTCGCTCTTGCTGCTCATACTGCTTCTTTCGAAAATAAAAGCGTTGCAAATTTTAGTAGAAAGCGTAAGTCAAAACTTACCAAAGGTTTCTGTCTTCACTCATGTGAAACATATAGTCATGTGAGATCGTCTGAGCAATTTTGATCATCTTGTAAAGAACTATGCTTTTGGTGTGCGGGAGTCAAACGAAACCAACCACAATGCGCCTTTAATGAGAAAGAAGCCAGTATCCACTAGTACGTCACTGTTCTCGAGAGAAAGGGAAGAATTTCATCCAGTTTTGAATTTACGAGCTCTTGTACAAAGATGCCGATTACAGCCAGACAAACAAATGGGAGGAGATTGCAGTTAGACGGCGCAGCGACGTCGAGGTCATCACAGATCCAGCATAATCAGGCGTTGGTCAAATTATGCAGTAACTTGAATTAAGTAACCTCTCTGATAGCCTCCAAGTATACACTGGTGTATCCGGGAGTGTATTTCTGGTACTGTACCACTATCTTCTTCCCTTCCCCGCTACCCCCCTGCCCCCTACACATTTGTGTTATACTCACAAACGGTAAGTGGGAAGAACACAGTCGATAAATCTTCGCATGATCTCCAATATATCTGAATTTCTCACTTTGGTCATTTCACAGACGTTTTTGCGTGGATGTAACAAAGTACCTATTATTCTTGGAACACGTGCTCGCAGAATTTGAACAGTAATACTATCTATGATGCACAACGGTGTCTTGTTGAGTCTGTCAGTGTAATTTGTCTGTTGAGCGTCTCCTTAACAGTCTCGTGCCAAATAAACAATTCGCATTATTTTCTGTATCTGGTGTATTAATCCATCTTGTGAGGATCCAAGAATGAATCAATATTTGGTAAGTCACTACTGTCGTAGATGAATTACGTGTCTTTAAGGTTCTCTGAGTGAATTTAAGCTTGAGAGCTGCTTTTCCTAGTTTCTTTTGTGTGATCATTCCAGTTTATGTCGCCCCCGATTATTACTCCTGGGCTTCATCTGTCGCCATACGGTAATCACCCACTAGTCGACCTATTCACCTACGAGTTACACAAGGCGTTAGTGTTGTAGATGTTCCAGTCTTAATTATGTGACCATCGCCTATGTTCCACCTCAACGTGGTATGACCACTCACAGGCCCGCCGGAGTGGCCGAGCGGTTCTAGGCGCTACAGCCTGGAACCGCCCGACCGCTATGCTCGCAGGTTCGAATCCTGCCTCGGCTATGGATGTGTGTGATGTCCTTTAAGTTAAGTTTAAGTAGTTCTAAGTTCTAGGGGACTGATGACCTCAGAAATTATGTCCCATAGTGCTCAGAGCCATTTTAACCATTTGAACCACTCACAGACGGCAGGTGGCAGCACTAGCAGTGGAGGCTATACAAAGCCTGTCGCTGGGGACGTGGAAAATAGTACAGTCGTTGTTGTAATGCGGAAACAGAGTGATTTATCTGACGTCTCAGAGGACATGATCACTGGTTTCCGACGTAAGGGTGGAGCATTTCCGAAATGGCTAATTTTGTAAATTAATCGCGTACCACGTACATGGCAAAATGGCGCTATTCAAAAGTGGCGCCGTGGCAACTGTGGTGCACCGTGGGCTATAGATGACAGGGGTCAACGACGACTGCCGAGATGAATACGGGCGAATAGACGTGCGACTGTTGAGCAATTGACCGGGGCTACCGACAGTATCTCCCCAACGACCGTTCATCGAACATTGCTGAGCACGGGCGTCACCAATGCTGATTGCTGTTTATCAGCGACGAAGGCTGTAATTTAGGCGCTAATATCGCAATTGGACGACCACTGAGTGACGACTGTTAGCTTTTTCAGATGAAATACATTTCATGGTCCATCGTTGCGGAACGTCTGAAAGGAAACATCCTGCAACAATCGTCGGAAGGGTACAGGCTGGAGGAGGGAGCGTATTGTCTGTGGAATGTTTTCGTGGCATTCTTCGTGAAATCTCGCCATTATAGAAGGTACAGTAGTTCAACAGAAGTAGGCATCTGTTTTTGAGGACCATATCCACCTCTACAAACAGTCTAAATTTTCTCGACATGGTGGCATCTACCTGCAGAAGAATGCTACGTGCTACACAGTTCGCAGTATGTGCGTGTTTCTAAGAGCCCCGGGATGAGTTTACCCTACTCCCCTCGCCACCAGATTCCCCGTATGTAAACCCTATAGAGAATATGTGGGACTACATCGATCGTTCTGTTCGTTCCATGGACCCTTAACAGAGAAACCTACAGCGGTTGGAGGCAATATGGCTCCACATCCCTCTCAGTACCTTCCAGAATCATAATGATTCCCTAACTGGACGTCTCGCAGTGGTCAGCGGTTTACTCATGCTTTTGACAGATGGTCACATTAATTTGTCCGGACCGTGTATGCTTTCATTGTCGACTGCTAGTGCCTACATCAACCACCATTCCATTACAGGTGTTTTTCCATTTCGCTACCGTCTCGTCGCCTTGACACCGTCCTGTAGACAACAATATAGTCCACTAACAGCCTCACGGAGCCTCCAACGTTATCCATTAGATCGTAAATACAAATTATAAAAGCAACGGCCCTATAGCACTCCTTTTGGTACTCCAGAAATTACGTTTACATCTGTCGGTTTTGCTCCGTTAAGAACGACATGTTGCGTTCTATTTGCAAGGAATCATATGACAAATCCCTTCCGAAATTCGGTGCGCCCCTTTTTCGTTCAGTAAACGATTATGTCGAACTGTACAGAAAGCCAGGAGTCAATTTTGACTGTGGTACTTCACACCTTCTTCATGTAGAGGAGAATCCGACGACGAGTACTCGAAGCAATGATCCTGCACAGCACACGGCCAGAGCTCATTGTCTCTGCTGTGGCCACACTGTGAAGCTGGGGATTTGAAAGTGATCCGATGTTCAAAGTTCTTTTACATAGAACCGGTAAATTTATCAAAACGTAGTAGATAAAGTTCCCTCTACAGTCCATAGAAGAACTGTGAAACATCCCGTATAGTTACTGTCTGATTACAGGACGTCACTTGAGAGTGGATTGTGGAATTGTACAGGGTGGGGTAAATAAAAATGGCCCGGACGAGTCGATAAGATTGGACATGAATGTATATGTATAACCACACCCAGAGATGTGCACACCACGTGTACGTTCGCCGCCAGATCCACACCGGTTCAGACCGTAGTGTAAAAGGGACGACGGTACTCCCAGTGGAGTACGGAGTGTGCGAAGTTACGTGACAGCAAACTCGTGGGAACGGTGTGTCAGTTGTTTGCTGAGAATTTTAATGGTGTCAAATTGGGAGCAAAGAGCGCCATGCAACGCCTTGTCCGAAAATAGCGTCAGACATGGTCTGTTTTGAACAAGTCAAAAAATATTCCGAAATGTGCCCGCACATCAGAAAATGTGACTGCAGTTTAGCAGAAAATTCTTCAGCGTGCTACCACGTGAACCTGACGCTTATCGCGAGAGTCTGGCATACCACATCGATGAAGGGAACGAATACTCCACCAGCACCTGCACACGCATCCCTACCGAGAGTTTGGTGTCCATGCATTAAAACCAGCAGACGCGCCTCGGCGCCTCCAGTTTTGTGAGTGGCTGCTCACTGAGATAACAATGAATGGCTTGAACATGGATCTGTCATTTATGTGTGATGAAGCCTGGTTTCATCTGAGTGGTCCTGTCAACTCACAGAACCACAGCTTCTGCGTAGCGGAGCATCAGCATAACTTCCGCGAAACACATTGCATGATCAGCAGATTGGGGTTTGGTCTGAAGTGTCTCCATGCCGCATTATTCGTCTCATCTTTTTTCATGAGACGCTGGCTTCCGCGCGTTACATTGCCAACAGTTTGAAATCATTTGTGGCAGCATTAACGGAGGACGAAAGAACCTACAGTTGCTTCCAACAGGATGGGCAACTGCCGATACATCCGGTCAAATATTGGAAAATGGCTCTGAGCACTATGGGACTGAACTTCTAAGGTCCCCCTAGAACTTAGAACTAGTGAAACCTAACTAACCTAAGGACATCACACACATCCATGCCCGAGGGAGGATTCGAACCTGCGACCGTAGCAGTCACGCGGTTCCAGACTGTAGCGCCTAGAACCGCTCGGCCACGCCGACCGGCCAAATATTGGAGCACATATACATACTCTTCACGCATGACAGAGCTGTTAGCGGAGGTCCGTCTGGTCGCGGCCCTATCTGGCCACCCAGGTCACCTGATCTGCCAGTGTGCGATTTACTTTATCTGGGAAGGCCTCAAGTCTGTGGTGTATCGCATTAACTCTCATAATCTTCAAGAACTGCACCATAACATTTCGGATGAGACTGCAGCAATTACAACAGTCTAGCGTCGATCCACCTTCAGAAACTTGCTGACCAGGGCCCAAAAGTGCCAAGAGATGAATGGCGGTCACTTGCAAGATCTGCTACAGTCGGGTTGTTGCTGTATTTTCTTTTCTCTGCTGTGTTCCTTTGTACCCTATAACTACGTTCTCCGGACTACTTGTATTTGCCTCACTCGGTACATCTGCAAACGTCTTGCTGCACAAGCCACGGTACAGTGCGCGGCGGAGAGGTGTTCGTACCATTGTTATCAATTTTCTGTCCTATTTTAATACAGAGTGAGGCAGTAACGACTGTCCACCTCTTATGCATGTGTACTCGTACTAATCTTTCTTGTCTTACTCTCAAGATCCTTATGCCAAATGTACGCTGGTGGAAATGGTTGCACACGTAGGCCAAGTTGCTCGAGGACCTCTGTTATCCTATTCGGACGTGTTACAGTTCTTGCAGCGTACCTGTCAATTAGCTCGATGTCTGTCGGCAAGTCGACTTGATAACAGCACTGGAACACTAAAACTGATCATACCGACATCTTGTATAAGGTTTCCTTTACTCAGGCACTGCAGTTTCCCAGAACTCTTCCAACAAAAAGAAGTTCTCCGTTCGCCTTCCCTAGCAATGATTTTAATTGATCGTCCAATTTCATATCGCTTCACAAAATTATCTCCGAGCACTTATACGACGTTACTTATTGAGGATTTTCGTAATTAATGTGATAATACGATACTGTGGTGTTCTTTCTATTTGTTATAAGCATTATCTTACATCTGTCAACATTTATGGAGAGATGCCATTCATAACAGCAAGCAGAACATATACGAGTCTTCCTCCATTTTCTAATGATAATACAACGACGATACTTTGCTGTACACGACAGCATTGTCAGCAAACAGACCTTTAGTACTATTGAACCTTTCTAAAAAATTGTTTGCGTGAATGAAACAGATCAGAAGTCTTGGTATCTTCCTTGAGGCACACCCAATACTCGTTATATTTCTGTGGAACTTTCGCCGTCTATTGGGTTCTATTAGTCAAATACTTATGGAGCCAAATATATATTTGTGAAAGTATCCGTAAGGTTGCACACTTCAGGACAAAAACAAGAGTTATGCAAATTGGTCACAAATGTTTATTCATGTAGGTATCAACGGTAAATTCAAATTTTTTAACTTAGGCGGTAGTAAGCAAAGGACATATCGATAACAGGTCATTAAGTATTTAGGAATTTCATTCCCTTTTCTCAGGTGGACTGTAGCTACATCTCGCAGACAGGCCCGTGAACTATATAATAGATGTAATCCTGTGAGACAGGACGTGTAGTTGGACTCAAAGAAGCCGGTTAGAATAATTGGCGAATCGCTTGACATTTGAATAGGAAGGCTGCCTGTATTCAATGATGTTGGCAGGAAGGGTGAACCCTGTCCGAACACAGGATCAAGAAGGAAACGGATTACCTAGAGAGACGACAGTACAGGAGGACCGAGCAATAGTCAGAGCCAAGACTCATCGTTATCATTGAGCCGACGCGCAACTGCTGCTTCAGTGAGCTTAAGGACCATTAAGAGGCCCCGCTAAGAACGGGGACTGAGCTCACGGTGAACCTTGCACCGACCATCAATAAAGTCTGTACACCAACAAGCCCGTTTGCAGTGGTTGCGGACACATTCGGACTGGAATCTCATTTACTGTAGCAGATTTGTCTTCAGTGATGATTCTCGCTTCGAACTGAGTCCTGACGGCCAACGATGTGGTATCTGGAGACGGCCCAGGAAGCGGTGGGATACCAACCTGACTGTTGCACGCTGTACGGCCTGACAGTCTGGGGTGCCATTTCGTTCCACAGCTGGACCCCTTTGGTTGTCATCGCAGCACCCGTACAGCACAGCGGTAAGTCAACGATAGTTTAAGCCTCGTTTTTGTTGCCCTTCAAGGGCTTACATTTCAGCAATATATTGCCCGGCACCACACAACGAGAGTTTCTACTGCTTGTCTTTGTGCTTGAGTAAGCATGCTTTGGCCAGCAATATCGTCGGATCTCTCACAAAACGATCGGAGCTTTATGGGCAGGGTCCTCCAGCCAACTCGGGATTTTGACGTTCTAACGCTTCAATTGATCGGAATCTGGCGCGATACCTATCATCAAGACATCCAACACCTCTATCAATCATTGCCAAAGGAAACCGAATAACTGCTTTCAAAAGGGTCAGAGGTGGACAATACGTTATTGATTTGCTCAATTTGTGAAGCTCTTTCTCTTCAATAAATCATACAATTTTTATGAAATTATAGTCATTTGTTTCTAATCATTTGCTTCTCTGTACATGTATCACTTTTACTGATGTCCATCCCATTCGGAAAATTCCTTCGTGGTGCATTTTTTTTTGTCTCGGTTAGTGGCTGTACATATGGCATGACGTCGAAAGCCTTTCTAAAATCTAAGAACATGGAATCTACCTCCACGCTTGCGTCTACTGTTTGCACAAACGGATGTGCAAGGTCTGAAATTTGATAATCAAGGTCGCGTAGCCCCTACTTTAGGTTAGCAATGAAGATCATTGTAGAACAGTACAATACCAGTTCATACTCAATAGAAAAGTGTGCTCCCAGTCTCAAGAATCGGACAAAAACTGCACTTTTAACTCCTGTCATGTACGTTCCCGAGTTAGAGGCTCGCCGAGTCTAAGGCCAGGAGAAATTCGTGCGGTTAAAGAATAAGCCTCTAGCGAAACTGCACAGCAGCGATTCCTGGAGCAAAACGTCTCATCAAGGCAACTGAATGGTAAAGCCGAGATTGCACGCATTTGACCGTTTTCACTATGACAGTTTTTGCATGAAGAGGCAGCTGAAGTTCACACTTCTGAAAATAAAACAGGAATTTTCTAAATAATGTTTGCTATTGCATGCCAAATTTTCAAATGTTCGTAATTATTTACTTTCAAAGTAATGTTAAGGAGATATATTTAAAAGGTGCTCTCTCCGATGCACACTTTCCCCACGGAAATTTTATGTTGAACCTTATATTCTCGCTGTGTGTGTGTTCTTCATAGATGTGAGACACGTCTGACCGTCAACGCCATTCAAATTAGATGCATCAGTATTTCTCCGGCTTACACCTTACCTGGTGCCATTTACTTACATTTTTAGAGCTTTTTATGTCAAATGGTAGAGTAAGTTTTGATAAAGTTAATGACTTGGTAGGTGGCACCAACTCATAGCTTCAGAAATACTGACGTGTACGCGTCTGATTATTCAACACTAAACATGAAAACATCCTTGAGGATGCGTTACAACTAGTGCCTCAGCTGTTCGAGGGGCCAATGGGCAAAGATACAAAAATCGTCTTTCATTCATTGTCGTCGGATGAACAGCTACTCGCAGAATAATTGATCATGGCTTCAGGAAGACTTGTGAAAAACAATGAACAATAAATAGGTATTGCTGTTACACTGACTTCTGCTGCTTTGTACGTAGCTGGCATTAATGTATGTGAAGGCATTTATGTACTAACTGTTGTAGCTCTCAGTGCCATGAGATGATCTTAAGAAATTAATGTAGATGCTAATAAAAATTTATGTGAATGTAGCAAAAAAGCTGAAAATTAATTTCGTATTTTTAAGGATATTCGGCAGACTTCTGTGCCCACGACAGCTTATTTATTTTCGTAAAATGCAATTTGTATTTTGCCACGTAACGAACTTCCTTTGGGACCGAGCGGTTCTAGGCGTTTCAGTCCGAAACCGCGTTGCTGCTACGGTCGCAGGTTCGAATCCTGCCTCGGACATGGACGTGTGTGATGTCCTTAGGTTAGTTAGGTATTAAGTAGTTCTAAGTCTAGCGGACTGATGACCTCAGATATTAAGTCCCAAAATACTTAGAGCCATTTGAATCATTTGATACGTAACGCTATCTTGCTCAGCAGAAAACTGTAGTAAATGAAAAGAATATTACAGAGAAAAACGAAGAATTGAAGGATTTTAATGTTCTCACTACGTAGATATCACGAGAGATGGAATACACCTCATATAGAGCTGAAAAAAAAATTTATACTTTTAAAGGAACAATCCCTATACTTGCGTTACTCGTGTTAGCGAAACCATGGCAAAACGCAGATGTTGATAAGCGGATGGCTTTAGATCTCTTCACCTGTTAATAGGGGACCACTGCGAAACACTCACAAGGAGAGGATTAGCTTTTAAATTTCTCAAAGCCATCGGACAGTGAGTAAAAGAAATTTAATATTGGTTGTAAGGTCTTATTGGACCAAACTGCGGATGTCATCGGTCCCTAAGCCTACGCAGTACTTAATCTAACTTAAATTAACTTACGCTATGGACAAAACACACTCTCATGCCCGAGGGAAGGCTCGAATCTCCAGCGGTTGAAGCCGCACGGACGGTACAAGACGCCTCAGACCGCGTGCCGTTGTCGAAGAAACTATCAACAATTGCGCCTGAAGTGATAGAGGAAAATCATGAAAAATTTGCATTACAGCTGCAAGAGAGAGATTCGTACACCCTTATCCTATCCACCGCTCCCTAACGCCTCGCCAGTATTCTCGGTTACGTCCAGCACGTCAACCACGAAGTCTGAAGCGATTGCGCCCCTACGCTCCAAACTAGTGATAATGATAAGTAGAGTTCATAGAGTAGTAATGGAATTCTAGTAACCTTCAAAACAACAGTATCTAAATAGTATCACAGTTTAAATAACATTTGTGTTGGTACATATACAGACATTTTGCATATTTACATTATAAGTGACAGTTGTTACAGAATGTTCTTCTAAACAACCGTTACAAGCTTTCTTAAAATAGTCGATTCATGAATGATCTTATAGGTGGCAAAAAGAGTTGTTTGAGCATGTTAATACACATGCACGAATCGGTCTGAAATTATCAAACATGAAATAGCGTTTGCCGTCAGCTGTCAAAGCAAAAAGGTCATGCCGCTTATAGTGGAATATTGGTCTCTTTCGGCTTAGCCAGACATGAAATTGCGAGTGTAATTTTCGGACGGTAATGTGTAATATTGGCGTTCCAAAAAATCGGTAGCATTAGAAGCCATTAATAGTGATGGGTAGTATTCTGACACGCATACTGCTATACATACGAATTAAGAAAAGCTCTGTTATGTGTCTCTGTACGACACACGTAAGATGTGAACACTAGGAACATTCGAGTAGGGATACAGCGCGCTGTGGACGCGAACGGTACGAAGATCATAGAAAATTTCTGCGCAATGCCACGCGTGCAAAAGATTCATGCATAGAGAGCATGTTACACATTTACATACATGCTCCGCAAGTCACTGCTCAGAGAATGGTGAAGGACAAATACTACCAGTATTATAGTTGTTCCTTTATACTTGTGGTTTCACAGGTAGTCAATGCAATGACCAACAAATATAAAATGGTATCCAGCTAATCACAAACAATTAATTACAAGTATATTAAATACGAATTACGGAAGTGCAATGCCCCAAGCCGAGTGCCCTATCGTCAAAGCGTAAACATTCGATAGTGCACGAAAAAGAGTTTATGTACTTAACCATCTACAGAAGCAAGTTTTGGTACTGTAACGGAGTCTTGTAGCTATACAAACGGATTAAGAGCTGCGAGAAAATTCTATCAGAACGACAACCTGAAATACAGTAAGAAAGCTGACGCAAGAGGATATTAAAAAGTACTAATAGTGCTCCGCCATAAAACCGTTTTGATTCACGGATAGGCGAGAAGAAATACTACTTGTCTGAAGGGGTTTTACGACAGCGCCACTGTTTTGATTGTGTCTCCTCCGCTGCACGTGTGCTCGCTGAGAGGGCGCTAATTTATCGCCTCCGCTTGCTGCTGTTTACAAAACAGTCGGCAGCTCTACACGGCATTTTGGGAGGATCGCTGCTAACGGAACTCGAGGTCATCATTAGAACGAAAAAAGATGAAGTCTTATTGAAAAGTCTTATCCAACGTACTCGTACGTAAGATTGTCACTGAATAAGAGTTATTGATTTCGAATGTATCTCCATAAAACCCCATCAAAACTAGGTATTTTCGTTATCGTGTCCCATGTAAATTAGTAACATGGCCCATATAGCTACTAGTGATTGTCGATCACACTCCTTGCTCTACATTTCGGTTAGGCTTTTGGGTTTCTCTTAAGCACAAACCGTCTCTGATAGTTGATCTTTACGAAAATAACCTTGTAGTCGTCCTATGTAAATGAGTTTGACAATGCATGCTCGCTGCTGAAAGTCTTATCCAAAGTACTCGTACGTAAGATTGTCATTGAATAAGAGTTATTGACTGTGCCTAATGTAATAGTAACTTTGAGCATCAGGTAACGGGATAAATAGTCCTGAAACATGTTGAGGTACATATATCACCCACATTCGGCAAGTGGTGCGTAACACTCTTAGTACTGAGTCATGTTACAGTTTTACAATGGCCTCACAACAGATTACTACATGTACACGTTTCGTAAATATATGTACATTAAATTATGTTTAATAAAGGACCCTGAAGCTGCCGCAACATCAGCTGACTAACCAATGCACAACGTCACTCTGAAACGACAACAATGCCGCTACCGACTGTAATTACTGTTTACTTCCAGTGTTGGTCAATTCTGAAACTACGATACTTTCAAGAGATGGTTGACGTGCACGAGGACAAGCCACTAAGCTGGCTAAGCACTAGAAAACGACGGGCGAACATAAAACTCAGAGGTAGTCATGTGTACAATTAGTAAGAAGTAAGTTTACAAATAATATCAGAAAGGACATTGCTACTACATTTAAACTGCTTTTATACCATCTGTTCGTGTAACTACTTGCCCAAGTTTCATTTTTGTACAAAGATTGATGGTGGTTGGACTGGTTGGTTGTTTTGACCTCTGGCACGCCAACTTCTGTTTGAAAATCTCATAACAGCCACACCAGGCCAAAGATGTAAGTAAATAGTTATTACGTATGTTGACAAAAGTTGTCATTTCATTTGTTTAGTATGACTGCGGAAATTGCCGAGGGAAACTAGAATATCCCATCTGAGCCATTGTGCTACCCGTAGAGTTCTCCTCAGGTGCTTTTTAAAGTAGCCTAATGTTCGGTAAGAACTTTACGTATTATAGTGTCTCGACAATGTCACTCAAGTAGTGTCGGGCACTTCTCAAAATGATGGAACGTGTTCATTGCTTCAGGAAATATAGAAACTTACCGAATAGTCTAAGGGGATCAACGCTCTGGAGAATGTACTATGACGGCTCCGGAAGGCAACATACGAGCTTAGAGGATTTCTCTCGTGTTCAGCGAGACGGTTGGGAAGGTTGCCATCGGTAACAAGATGAGAAGAAAGTACTACTCAAGAAGAATTACTGGTCGATTTCGATCTAGCAGCGGATGTGGTTGACACGCGATTTCTAAGTCTCTACAATAAAGCTCGATTCTTCGCTAATAAGACCGCGTGCGTCTGACAAGTTTCGGAGTGCAACCGCGTGTAAATGCTTGCAGCTTTACTCACAGTTATTGTCTCTGCGCTGCAGCCTCCGCAGGCGCAGGGCAGCCGCTCGTTTCAGTGCCGCAGTCCTCGGCCTGGTAGAGTGCGAACTATTTACAGGTATCTTTCGAAGGGCACTCTGAACGCTCTAGTATTTATTTACAGAGGGCAGTAAGGAAATCGCGTTGGTTGTCAGCGAGTGTGGAGTGTACTTCGGCACGCAGCCGGTTCACACTGCAGCTCGCGCAGCCGTCAGCTGTGGTTCCGCTGCCGTTGCTGCAGCCACTCACTCGGAGCAACCTTCCGGCCCGGCGACTGGCGCGCTACTGGTCCGCGTCGTCGCCGTCGCCAGGGGTAATACTGGCTGCCGCCGCGCCGCGTGCCACGCTGGAGGGCGCCACAGGGACGGGTGGAGGTGTGTGTGGGGGGGGGGGGGGGCGAAAGGGGCAGGCGTCGCGACGCCAGCGCCGTCGTGGCCGCTCGACGACGACGACGCTGATTCTCCTCTTGCTCCAGCGGTGCCTCCGTCACTCCGTCACGCGCCAGCCAAAGTGTAATTGTTCTGTTGTGTGCGTTTACAAGCGAGGGTGAAATCACTGTCAGCAACTTGCTGTCCTGGGCGTCCGGCTTGTCGGTCTGCCCTTGCAGTCGCTAATAAGCGTCTGAAGACAAAACTTTCGAGCGCAGTCATTCGATGCAGTCCTATACGGGGCCCTCTGCGACGGATGGTCATAACGTTAAAATTATAACAACGATTGAAATAAATTTAGGTAATTAATTTTTTGTTTCTTTGCAGATACACATACGCTGTTCTGGTATGTATTCAAATCCACTTGCCACCTTTCCGGAGCATGCCGCTAGAGGAACGAAAACTAAATGGCATAGCCCATTCTTGAAGTGGAATGGCATCCACATTTTTCTTTGGCTTTTCCATCGACGTGTCTGCATGTGGTGCTAGAATTTCAGTGTGTATTACGTGGACACTGCAATGCGACAGTCTTAGGTTTTATGAGAAGCCACTAGAGGTCAGATATTATGAGATGAACATCAAATGTTGCTTTACCTTTTTCTTACAGCTTTGCCATAATTCTTTTTTTGTCATTTACTTCATTATTATTATTATTATTATTATTATTAGTGTCTCACTGTTCGCGTTTCTCCTACTTCTCATTTCGTAAATTTTTTTTTGTTTATAGACTCAATCAAATTCTTATGACACAGTCATAACCGGTTTCGGCCATACAATGACCATCTTCAGATTCTAAAGGCGGCATACACTGAAAACAGGTTCATGCGTTGTCAAACCTGTGATCTGTGTATGCCACCTTTAGAATCTGAAGATGGTCACTGTATGGCCGAAACCGATTATGACTGTGTCATAAGAATGTGATTGCGTTTATAAATAAAGATTTTTACAAAGTAATCAATCACTCACTCCATTGACAAAATATCTTTTTATCCAAAACTTCTCATTACTTTCGTCCCTCTTCGATTACCTCTCAACCCATACTTGATACTCATTATACTGATCATTCCATTTAGAAGGTTCTGTAATTCTTCTTTCCTTTCAGTGAGGTCGCCAATGTCATCAGCTAATCTTATCATTAACAGCCTTTCACTCTGGATTTTAATTCCACTCACGAACATTTCTTTCATTTCCATCATTGCTTCTTATTGAATTGATGAGTAGTGGTGAAAGGCTATATCCCAGTCTTACACTCTTATTAATCCGAGCGCTTCGTGCTTTGTCTTCCAGTCTTACCGTTCCACCTTGGTTCTTTTACATACCGTATATTGCCCATCATTCCCTAAAGCTTACCCGTATTTTTCTCAGAATTTCGAATATTTTTCACTATTTGAAGTTATCAAATGCTTTTTCCAGATTGATAAATCCTATAAAAGTGTCTCAATTTTTTTCTTTACTATTGCTTCCATTATCAACCACAACGTCAGAAGTGCCTCACCTTTGCCTTTACCTTTCCTAAAGCCAAACTGATTGTCATCTAACAGATTCATAATTTTCTTTTCAATTCTCTATTCTAATCAGTGAATGGATGAGCTGTTAAGCTGATTGTGCGATATATCTCACACTTGTCGCCTCCCGCTATCTTCGAAATTGTGTGGGAGTCGTTTCTCAGAAAGTATCATATCGCCAGATTCATACATTCAACACACCATCGTTTTGTACTCACTTTTCCAAATGATTTTAGAATTTCCGGTGAAATGTTATCTATCCCTTCTGGCTTATCTTATTGTAAGTCTTCCAGAGATCTTTTACATTATGATTGTAATACTGAATCTCCTATCTCTCCCTTTCGACTCCTGTTTCTTTTTCTATCACGTCATTGAACAAGTCATTCCTCTTATAGCCTTCAATGTACTCTTTCCACCTATCCGCTCGCTCCTCTGCACTTAACAGTGGAACTCAAATTGCACACTTAATGTTATCACCCTGCTTTTACTTTCACAAACCGTTTTTCGACTTTTCTGTATGCTGAGTCAGTCCTTTCTACAGTCTTTTGTTTTTCAATTTCTTCACACTTTTCATATAGTCATTTCGCCTTTCCTGTACTCTTATTTATTTATTTCCTAAGTGTCTTGTGTTGCCTTAATCCAGAATTTGTCTGAAGATTTTGATACTTTCATTCTTTGTTTAACAACTGAATTGTTTCTTGTGTTACCCGTAGTTTTATCGCAGTTACCTTCCTTCTACCCTACGTTTCTCTTTCCAAATTCTGTGATTGCCATTTTTAGAGAAGTCCTTTCCTCTTCAACTGAATTGCCTGCTGAGTTACACATTATTGCAGTGCCTATTGCCTTAGAGGACATCAAGCTTGTGTCTTCCTTCCCACATTTTTGCCTCAACCTGTTCTTCATTATTGCTAAATTGTGATATTGGTCTATAGCTGCTCATGGGTATGCCTTTCAGACCAACATCTTATTTGGGAATCTCTGCCTGGATGACGTTTTAAGGTGTGACAGAAGAAGGTGACACGTCTTAGGCAGCAAGCTGATACTGGTCCGTGAGAACAGCAACATGACAGGATTCATACAGGTTATGGGGGTGGGGGGGGGGGGGCGGGGTTGAATGAGAAAAACGGCTGGAGCAGCGGCTCCCACTAGCGAGAGCCCTCAGAGCGGTTCCATGTGACGTTGTCGCTGCCGAGAATGGCGTTTGTTAGTGTAAAAGCAAGGAGCCTCCCTACCTACAGAGTAGGAGAAAGGGACGGATCTGAATGTGGCTTACCAGAGATACCCTGCAGGCGCAGAGCCGCACATCATATTGTTCGATACCTGTAAAGTCCCGGTGGATTAGCTGGTCGACAATCCTTTAAAAACCAAAAAGTTTTTAGTTTATCGATGTTCTCGGTCATATCATTGGGATGACCACTCAGTGTGGGATTTTCTAGTGTTTAGAATTGGCCTGCAATGTAGTAGTTAAGATGAAAGAACTAAGTAAGCTTATTCAGATCCTTGGGTCTCTTGAGTCTCCTGCGAGAATCCTATAAAGTTCAAATATCCTCGTCCCTTGTGGGTGCCCTCTGACAGTATTTGGCGCTAATCCAAACAATCAACCTGCCATAATCAGAAGTCCGTCTTTCTGCGTTTGCTCCTAAACGCTCGGAAACTGCAGGCTGACCTCAATCCCCCTTTCTCCCTCTGTCCTATGCCAGGACACAACACTGAGCAGCTCGCGTTTAATACATTTGGTTGTTTATCTCGAATTATCAGTTGTCTGTATTAAATATTTGTCTCATCTGTTAGAACATGTTCCCCAGATGTGGATATCTTACTGATTTTGATCCTGCAGCGTTCCAATTAAATGTCTCTGAGCACTATGCGACTTAGCTTCTGAGGTCATCAGTCGCCTAGAACTAAGAACTAATTAAACCTAACTAACCTAAGGACATCACACACGTCCATGCCCGAGACAGGATTCGAACCTGCGACCGTAGTGGTCGCTCGGCTCCAGACTGTAGCGCCTAGAAACGCACGGCCACTCCGGCCGGCTAAATGCGAGTCCCACAGACATTAGGGTCATATATATTGCTGACATCTTCAGTCTGAGGCGACATGCAGTACATGGTAACTGAAGAAAACTTCACAAGCCGAGATCGCTAAAAAAGCATTTTATTTGAGGACCGGTTTCGACAGGGCTACGCTGTCATAAAAAATGGTTCAAATGGCTCTGAGCACTAGGGGACTTAACTGCTGAGGTCATCAATCCCCTAGAACTTATAACTACTTAAACCTAACTAACCTAAGGACATCACACACATCCATGCCCGAGGCAGGATTCGAACCTGCGACCGTAGTGGTCGGGTGGTTCTAGACTGTAGCGCCTAGAACCGCGCGGCCACTCCGGCCGGCTACGCTGTCATCACAGAGTCTTAAATTCACAAGCACAATATCCGATGACGAGAGCGTAGCTCCGTCGAAACCGGTCATTCAGTGAAATGCTTTTTTAGCGACCTCGGTTTGTGAAGATTTCGTCAGTTACCATTATTTAATTTTATTTTGTAAAAAAATTCACGCTATTGCTCTGCATTGTGCATTGTCAATTTTTCACTTGACTGGATAAAATAAAGTTTTCTGTTCTTCATGCGACGTACATTATGAGATCCTGTATGTCTTACAATTTAACGAGCTGTATTTCTAAGATGTTTGCTTCATTGTGATGTGTTTCCATTGTGTGCAGTGGCCAAGCACTAATTTTAAAAATGTGAGAGAGGTAGAGGTGGTAATTAGTGTCAAACGCAAACAGGTGTTTACATCAAGAACAATTGGTGCCCACGCTATTGAACCTTACTTCGACCTCTTCCACGCCTGATAATTCCGTCACTGTTCACGTTAACTGTGTAGGAACATTCTGCGTTCCTTGCGTTTAATTCCGCTGGCACTAAATCAGCTAATTACACGTCCCCTTTCTTTACGACAAGCGCTAGTGTTCAACGTTAACGACACTGCAAAAATGAGTGTACTCCGTTTTGCTTTGGGTTGTGCGTTGCTTTTTGTTTCCCCGTATCTTATTTTGAAATGAGAGAAGATGCTAATCCTCGTGCATCATGGTGTGTGATTATGACTCTCACAATACCAGAGGGCATCGGTGATTCCTGTGACGGTGTGTCAGCTGTGCTTTCGCAGGAGGACAGAGCCGGGTGTAGACAGCCAACCCTGCGAGAGCGAGGCGGGGCTTGTCAACCCCCTCCGCACCTGTCGCTCGGGCGGTCTAAGTTCTCGTTTGTTTACAGTTATGGCCGGGTGCCACGATACAGTGTTCATACTTTACCACGACAGCATACATATACCTACCAATATGTAAAAAATCAACTGCTTCACTATGGTTTTTCGAGGTGATATTTAATGCCTTATAACTAGACCTGGTACTTTGGAAATATACTAGACAGAATAATTTCTGTAGCAGCGGAGGGTTATGGTTTCCGAAAGACGAGAGAATTGAAGTTATAAATTCAGTATTTACAACACAGGTTCGATTTCATTAATACTACAGAGTTGTATACTAACCAGCGTTAACCACTAGACACCAATCAATGTCATTCAGTTTTTACTGACTCAACTAATTCTTTCATCACTTGCCTAGGCCAGCGCTCACTAAGAGTACGCGTATAGTTGAGTACACTACGCGAAATATGCCCTACGATATAACTCAAACCCACGCGCAATATATTACGCAAAATATTTTCATTCTAAGGTACTAGACACTTAACTACGAATATTTTTCGGTATACCTCTAAAAGACAATTCTTTCAGAAAATTATATGCATTTTCAAATTTTGTGATGCTACGAATCAGAAAAGCTAACTTGTGCAGACCTTGCCGGCCGCGGTGGCCGTGCGGTTCTAGGCGCTGCAGTCCGGAACCGCGAGACCGCTACGGTCGCAGGTTCGAATCCTGCCTCGGGCATGGATGTGTGTGATGTCCTTAATTCTAAGTTCTGGGGTACTAATAACCTCAGAAGTTGAGCCCCATAGTGCTCAGAGCCATTTTTTTGTTATTATCACCCATTTTACGATATCGTGCTGGAAAGTAATATCTCAGATTTTTTATGTGAGAACACTTGAAGTTTTTAAACAAAACAAAATTACCACCAATATATCTTTATTCTTCACGTCTGTATAAGGCGACGAACACATTTTTCCAGCGAGAGACCAGTTTGTTGATACCGTCATTGTAGAATGTATGACTTTGTTGACGGAGCTTGCACCGCTTCATCACTATCAACGCGAAGTCTTTGAATGCTTTAAGTTTTGGAAACAGTCCAAGCTCTGACACACATGTTGAAGATATTACCGTCTCTCCTTCATTACAAGCACGAACAGTCCACTGTAGCACATTACTAACGTTGATACAATTGTACCGAGTACAGCTTTCGGTTATTTAGGGATTTCAATTGGCACGTTTTCCAAGATTAGAAACTCGATTACAGCATGTTGTTCCTCACTCACTGTCGAAGTTGCGTTACACATCGCTACGTTACACGCTGCAACTCGGGGCCCCGTAGCGGTAGAGGGTTGTGAAATCTACATCTACGTGGTAACTATGCTATTCACAATAAAGTGCATGACAGAAGTTTCAATGAACCACCTTCATGCTGTCTCTCTACCGTTCCACTCTCGAAAAAAACGAGCACTATGTAGGTGGGTGCCAACAGAACGTTTTCGCAATCGGAGGAGACAACTGGTGATTGAAATTTAATGAGAAGATCGTGTCGCAACGAAAAATTCCTTTGTTTTAATGATTGACACTCCAATTCACGTATCTTGTCTGTGGCACTATCTCCCCTATTTCGCGATAAAACAAGACGAGCCGCCCTTTTTTGAGCTTTTTCAATGTCATCCGTCAGTCCCATCTGATACGGATCGCACACCGCACAGCAATACTCCAGGATAGCGCGAAAAGCGTGGTGTAAGCAGTTTCTTTACACACCTGTAGCACCTTTTAAGAGTTGTGTCAATGAATCGCAGTCTTTGGTTTGCTCCAGCAACAACATTATCTATGTGATCGTTCCAGTTTAGGTTATTTGTAATTGTAATTTCTAACAAATTATTTGATTTTACAGCCTTCAGATTTGTGAGACTTATCACGTATTCGAAATTTGGCTTATTTCTTTTAGTACTCATGTGAATAACTTCACTCTTTCCCTTATTCAGGGTCACTTGCCACTTTTCGCACCACTCAGATATCTTATCTAAATCATTTTGCAGTTCGTTTTGGTCATCTGATCACTTTACAAGACGGTAAATGACAGTATCATCCGAAAACAATCTAAGAGAGCTACTCAGATTGTCTCCTATGTCGTTAGTATAGATCGTGAACAATAGTGGGCCTATAACACTTCCTTGGGGAACAATGGATGTTACTTACGTTTTACTCAATCACTTTTCGTCTATTACTAATGACTGTGACCGTTCTGACAGGAAATCACGAATCCAGTCCCACAACTGAGGCGATATTCCATAGGCATAGTTTGGTTGGAAGACGCTTGTGGAAATCTAAAAATATGGAATCAATTTGACAACCCCTGTGGATAGCACTCATTACTTAATGAGTATAAAGAGCTAGTTGTGTTTCAGAAGAACGATATTTTCTGAATCCGTGCTGACTATATGTCAGTAAATGGTTTTTTTCGAGGTAATTCATAATGTTCGAACACAGTATATGTTGCAGAACCCTTCTGCAAATCGATGTTAGTGATATGGGCCTGTAATTCCGCGGGTTTCTTCTATTTCCACATTTGGGTATTGGTGTGACCTTAGCAATTTTTCAGTCTTTAGGTATGGATCTTTCTATGAGCTAGCGGTCGTATATAATTGCTAAATATGGGTCTATTGTAGCAGCATGTAATCTGCACCGGAGGCCTTGCCTTTATTAAGTGATTTAATCTGATTTGCTACACCGAGGATATCTGCTTCTAAGTTTTTCATTTTGGCAGTTGTTCTTGATTCAGGAATATTCAGAAATATTTACTTTGTCTTCTTTGGTGAAGGCGTTTCGGAAAATCGTGTTTAATAACTCTGCTGTCATAGGGTGATTTCACTTGCGTCACCGAAGCGGGAGAATCGACAGAGTAATACGCAGGACACGTAATACCTCAACCGATATTACGAACAGATTGAAAAATTTGGAGGCATTGCTTTTCACCACTCCCACATATATTAACTGTTTGACAAAGTATGCTTCCACCCTTCCTGATGTATTAATGTTTTCAGCCTCAGACATCAATGTTGCTCCTGCGTATTTTCCATCGTCGTCTACCTACCTCTTCTTTTCCTTTTTTTTTTTTCGAATCCACGAAACATGTTTCTTGATTCATCTGCCATTAATTTCTTGCCCACATGTCGCGTCTGTCTCCATTTCAACTATATTCGTCCTAATTATGTCTTTTAGTCCTTTTAAATTATCCATCTATTTTCCAGTATTTCATAAAAATGTCCACCTGATACATACATTTCTCGCTGTGAAACAGTTTTTGGAAGTTCTCTTTGCATTAAAAGACTGTGTCTTTCTGCTCTACTTCGAAGTTCCCATTCTAGTTTGAAAGGAGTCTACTGGGGCACTCATATTTGGCACCCGAATATGATATGAATATTAATGTAAACTAAACTGAAACTGTGATATTATAAACGATGTATGTCTCTGATAGGCTTTACAAAGCGGATCGCTCTGACCCACAAAGCCAAAGATACTGTTTCTGGTCTGAGATTGTAGTGTTGGAGTAAGAGAGCGATTGGCGCACAGTTGTAGGTAGCTGTCTGTGAGCGAAAGACGATGGAGTAGGCAGTTTCTGTGGTGTTCTGTGAGAGGCCACTAAGAATTAGATTAATGTAGGTATGTCAATTTTGTTGAACATGGAAGCAGATGTCTTCATGTAAGTAAGGTAAAGATGTTAAATAATTGTGATTTTCGTTGTACCAGCGCATTAGTATGGTTGAGTTGGCTAACAATTTGTAATTGTTGAGTAATCCCAGAATATAAGTAAACTGATTTCATAAATAGCTGGTTAGATATTTCACTATTGTAATGTTTCTAAGATTTGTTAACTGAGCTATATGTAATTTAATGATTTGTGATTATGCCCTTCCGGCCGGGGTGGCCGAGCAGTTCTAGGCGCTACAGTCTGGGTTCGAATCCTGCCTCGGGCATGGATGTGTGTGATGTCCTTAGGTTAATTAGGTTTAAGTAGTTCTAAGTTCTAGGGGACTGATGACCTCAGAAGTTAAGTCCCATAGTGCTCAGAGCCATTTGAACCATTTGATTATGCCCTGTTAGTGTGGTCAGATAATAAGTCTCATTGTTTGTGGATCAATTAGTAATTATGGTATATATTTTTTTTTGACCAATGAAACTTTTCAAATGTTTTTGAAAAGCCTAACTTAGTTTGCAATAGAATTTTTACTAAACACTCCGTGTTAGTAATTCACCACAATCAGTACCGCCTCCCTGCCCGGGTCATATATTATCCAAAGAATCTGAATTTTTTAAATGTTCTCCCTTATCATCCAAAAGAATTTCATTTGCATTTCAAGTATTATCGCCAGCGTTGCACACTGTTGAGCCTGTAGCTAGCGTAATTTTATTATTATTATTTTTTTTTTGAGAGACCAGAATATATCGCTTTACTCCGTTGCTGCTTTAGGGGTAAGACCTTTTAATTTATTTTATATGTGCGCTGGGACCAGATTATCAGTATTGAACAGGGCCGAAAGATTCAGTGCCTAAGGGGCTGAATGTATTTTGCAGTGGCTGTCTTTCTTTATTGGTAATGGGAAATACATTGTCCAAACTGTTCGTATAAAGTTTTTGCTTACAATAACACACACTAACCACACCACTTGCACTTAAAACACGCTACATGTAATTTGAGTTCAGTACCCATTCCACCGTTCAGACATTCATTTAGTGTAATCAGAAAATAAATATTTTTAAAGAACGTTACAGACATTAATTCAATGTAATCGTAAAGCTATTTGTTTTAAAGGAACGTTACAAGTTTAATTGTAAACTCTGAGTATATAATTTGGTAGGAACCGGTGAAGACACCTCCACTGTAGTAGAGGAAACGATTCTGCTGGGCTGTGGATTGTGAGCAGTGATGAAGGGAATCGAGCGGCGACCGCAAGTAAAACGTTCTTGATTACAATGTAGGCATTTGCAGCCGATTTAGCTTCACGTGACAGGCCGTGGCCGATATTGAAAACTTTCCACCCAATTTTTCGTCTCCGACTTCGGAAAGCATTCTTGGAGGTGAAACGGCTTCGCTTCCGAGGTTGTATCCCGCATCTGGGACCTACATATTAGGGTACAATTTTACATATCGACTATGGCATGTCAGCCTGTAAGTTTTAAGTGAAGATTACTGATTGAATTACATTTTTGTTCATGTTGGATATAGAGATGGCGTCGTTGCTGGAGGAGAGGCCGACGTAACATAGTGAGCTGCTGTCTGCGTAGGCTGCCTTGCCGACTGTAGCCAGCACCACGTCAGGCGCCGGCAGTGACCGCTGACCTATGAGCAAGAACCCTGTCCAGGCTGCTGGTCCGCCCCAGCCCGCGGAAAACAGCACAGGGAAGGAAGGACAGTACTCAAACAATAGCCCCCAGTTTGCTCGATATCGAAGGCGTACGCCCACCATAGGCGATGATCAGTGACAAGAAGGCGCACAGGCACTGCAGGACAGTGATAAGGTAGCAGGGAAGATACCAGTCCAGATCCGAACACAGATCCCGTCAGGGAGGTGGACACTCTCAGGAGGTAATTGCGCAGTAGGTGACTCGGTGGTACGGAGGCGCCAGGTACTCTGCATACAATCTTCTGTTCAGGTAGGTGCCTGCAGCTTCCAGAGCCTAAGTCCAGAGCAGTAAGTGAATGCACCATCGGGTGCTGCGAACAGTCTTCGATTTGGAGTTCGAGGATGGCATTGTGAGTATAGCTGGAGAGTGTCTGGCAACATCTGAGAAAACTGAGAACGTCAGATTTGAGGAAGGGGGTGGGGTGGGGGGGGGGGGCTATTTCTAAGGGTCTGTTGTTCTTTACTTTTCCCACAGCAATACCACTACCCTGGAAGACGCTAGAGGTTGTAGTGGCCGGGCGTTGCTGTTGGCTGGCAAATCATTGTTTTGCTCTTCCTGGTCAGTCAGCTCCTGGAAGAGCCTAGCCAGAGCTGTAATATTATATAACTTCACTCTTTAGAGGCGATGGCCAGCTTCTTTCGCTTTGTCAGATTCTGAATGAGCATTCTTGAACTCTGAATGCGTCTTTTTACTTCATCGGGCGTTGCCTCCTCTCTCTCTATGATGTCATTTTGGTTCATGGACTCCAGACGCTTCAGTGCCCCAGATTAGAACGTTGCACAACATTCTTCGTTCAGTGGTCGTTACCAGGGAGGGCATCATAACTTTCCCCAGCTATGCCAACAAAATTATTCTGTTGCGTAACAACTGACATCTTTTAGGGCATATGAGAAAGGTAGTTTTAAAAAGTATTTCATATGCAATAAGGACTCCTAGGCAAATTTTGCGGTTCATTTTACTTTTTTCTCTTTTCATCCAGTAGTTCAGTAGTTGCCGTCACCTGCCACTAAATAGAAATTTCATTAACTAGTACTATGACGTTATTGTCAGTGTCCACTATCATCGTTTTAATTTATTAATTGCACATTTTCTTTAGCCTTAGTATGTTTATCAGTATTACTATATATTCTCGATTCATTTTTATACTAATATACTCTGTAATAATCCCCTGTGTCGTGATTTATTTGTTCACCGGGTGACAAAGTTCTGCACGGGTGAGAAAATAAAGTTAAAAAAAAAAAAACATTATGCAATTTGGATGATGTATAAGCAACGAATGAGATCTTGTACCAGAAGGAAAGTTGAGAAATAGTACTATGAAGCCAGTCAGTGCTCCTGAAATACTTAATAAACTTTGAAGAGAATATTATTTTACCGAAGTGGCGCAGTGGTGGGCACACTGGACTCGCATTCGTGAGGACGACGATTCAAACCCGTGTTCGGGCGTTCTGATTTAGTTTTCCGTGATTTCACCAAATCCCTTCAGGCAAACGCCAGGATGTTTCTTTTAAAAGGGCACGGCCAACTCCCTTTCCTAATCCGATGGGACCCGATGACCTCGGTGTTTCGCCCCCTACCCCAAATCAACCACCCAACCAATATTATATTTTACTCGAACCTACTCTACCTTTTCTTGGGTCACTTCGCTTATGTTTCATTCCGTTCGAGTGCACGAATCTATGGTTACTATGCTCGCCTATCTTTGCTCAGAGAATTCTATGACTTATCTGGCCGACGAAGGGGATTTAAGCGGCTCCGCTGGCGAGAGGAAGGGACTTCCCAACTGCTGTGTCTATGGACAGTTTTCATCGCAGCCGTTGGCTGGCCACAATACAGGGAGTCGGCTTGGCCGGTAATTGTGTATGAAGCCGCGTGACAGACTTGGCTCCACATTGGCGTTGATTTTCGAGCCACGAACTGTCTGTCAGGAAGGAATGGAGCATAGACTTATTCATGTTGGTCACCGTGATTAACGGAGGTGGACTGGTTGTCGCCGAGGAAATATTGCATGGTGAGCAATTTTTGGACCTTATAATCGCTGTATTTTTGAATTTGGTTGACGAGGCTGATTTGTAATGTTCGGCGTCTCCGACATTTGTAGTTGCCGTCACCGGAATAATAGTGATTGCCCTTCAATATCGAGTGGATATGTTGCTCAAGCAAAAAGCAGTAATGCAATTACGGTATCCTCAAAGTACTACACTATGTGATCAAAAGTATCTGGACACCTGGCTGAAAATGACTTACGTGTTTGTGGCGCCCTCCATCGGCAGTGCTGGAATTCAACGTGGTCTTGTCCAACCCTTAGCCCTGATGACAGCTACCACTCTCGCAGGCATACGTTCAATCAGGTGCTGGAAAGTTTCTTGGGGAATGGCAGTCCATTCTTCACGAAGTGCTGCACTCAGGAGAGGTATGGTGTCGGACAGTGAGGCTTGGCACGAAGTCGGCGTTCCTAAACATCCCAAAAGTGTTCTATAGGATTCAGGTCAGGACTCTGTGCAGGCCAGTCCATTACAGGGCTGTGATTGACGTGTGACCACTCTGCCACAGGTCTTGCATTATGAACATGTGCTCGATCGCCATTCCCGAATTGCTCTTCGACATTGGGAAGAAAGAAGGTACTTAAAATATCAATGTAGGCCTGTGCTGTGATAGTGGCATGCAAAACAACAAGGCGTACAAGCCCCTCCATGGCAACACGACCACACTATAACACCACCGCCTACGAATTTTACTGTTGGCACTACACGCGCTGGCAGATGACGTTCACGGCATTCGGCATACCCACACCCTGCCATCGGATCGCCACATTGCGTACCTTGATTCGTCACTCTACATAACGTTTTCCACTGTTCAGCCGTCCAATGTTTACGCTCCTTAAACCAAGCGAGGCGTCGTTTGGCATTAAGCGGCATAAGGTATGGCTTATGAGCAGTCGCTCGACCATGGAATCCAAATTTTCTCAACTCCCGCCTAACTATCGTAGTACTTGCTGTGGATCCTGATGCAGTTTGGAATTCCTGTTTGATGGTCTGGATAGATGTCTGCCTGTTACACATTACGACCCTCTTCAACTGTCGGCGGTATCTGCCAGTCAACAGACGAGGTCGGCCTTTACGCATTTGTGCAGTGCATGTCCCTACACGTTTCCTCTTCATTATCTACTGGTTACGAACTGTAGATTAAAACTGAATAAACTGCAAAAAGGTGTGAATTTAAGGTGATGGGACCTGGATAAACTGACTAAGCCATAGGTTGTACAGAGATTCAGGGAGAGCGTAAGGGAACAACTGACAGGAATGGGGAAAGAAATACAGTAGAAGAAGAATGGGCAGCTCTGAGGAATGAAGAAGTAAAGGCAGCAGAGGATCAAGTAGGTAAAAAGATGGGGGATAGTAGAAGTCTTTGGGTAGCAGAACAAATATTGAATATAATTGATGAAAGGAGAAAATTTAAAAACGCAGTAAATGAAGCAGGCAAAAAGGAATACAAACGCCTCAAAAATGAGATCGACATGAAGTGCAAAATGGCTAAGCAGGGATGGCTAGAGGACAAATGTAACGATGTAGAGGCTTATCTCACTAGGGGTAAGATAGATGCTACCTACAGGAAAATTAAAGAGACCTTTGGAGAAAAGAGAGCCACTTGTATGAATATAAAGAGCTCAGACGGAAACCCAGTTGTAAGCATAGAAGGGAAAGCAGAAAGGTGGAAGGAGTATATAGAGCGTCTATACAGGGGCGATGTTCTTGAGGACAATATTATGGAAATGGAAGGGGAGGTAGATGAAGACGAAATGGGAGATACGATACTGCGTGAAGAATTTGACAGAGCACTGAAAGACCTAAGTCGAAAGAAGGCCCCGGGAGTAGACAACATTCCATTAGAACTACTGACAGCCTTGGGTGAGCCAGTCATGACAAAACTCTACCATCTGGTGAGCAAGATGTATAAGACAGGCGATATACCCTCAAACTTCAAGAAGAATATAATAATTCCAATCCCAAAGAAAGCAGGTGTTGACACATGTGAAAATTACCGAACTATCAATTTAATAAGTCACAGCTGCAAAATACTGACACGAATTCTTTACAGATGTATGGAAAAGCTGGTAGAAGCCGACCTCGGGGAAGATCAGTTTGCATTCCGTAGAAATGTTGGAACACGTGAAGCAATACTGACCCTACGACTTATCATAGAAAATAGATTAAGGAAAGGCAAACCTACGTTTCTAGCATTTGTAGACTTAGAGAAAGCTTTTGACAATGTTGACTGGAAAACTCTCTTTCAAATTCTGAAGGTGGCAGGGGTAAAATACAGGGAGCGAAAGCCTATTTTCAATTTGTACAGAAACCAGATGGCAGTTATAAGAGTCGAGGGGCATGAAAGGGAAGCAGCGGTTGGGAAAAGAGTGAGACAGGTTTGTAGCCTCTCCCCGATGTTATTCAATCTGTATATTGAGCAAGTAGTGAAGGAAACAAAAGAAAAATTCGGAGTAGGTATTAAAATCCATGGAGAAGAAATAAAAACTTTGAGGTTCGCCGATGACATTGTAATTCTGTCAGAGACAAAAAAGGACTTAGAAGAGCAGTTGAACGGAATGGACAGTGTCTTGAAACGAGGATATAAGATGAATATCAACAAAAGCAAAACGAGGATAATGGAATGTAGTCGAATTAAGTCGGGTGATGCTGAGGGAATTAGATTTGAAAATGAGACACTTAAAGTAGTAAAGGAGTTTTGCTATTTGAGGAGCAAAATAGCTGACAATGGTCGAAGTAGAGAGGATATAAAATGTAGACTTGCAATGGCAAGGAAAGCGTTTCTGAAGAAGATAAATTTGTTAACATCGAGTATAGATTTAAGTGTCAGGAAGTCGTTTCTGAAAATATTTGTGTGGAGAGTAGTGAAACATCGACGATTAATAGTTTGGACAAGAAGAGAATAGAAGCTTTCGAAATGTGGTGCTACAGAAGAATGCTGAAGATTAGATGGGTAGATCACATAACTAATGAGGAGGTATTGAATGGAATTGGTGAGAAGAGGAGTTTCTGGCACAACTTGACAAGAAGAAGGGACCGATTGGTAGGACATTATCTGAGGCATCAAGGGATCACAAAATTAGCATTGGAGGGCAGAGTGGAGGGTAAAACTCATAGAGGGGAACCAAAAGATGAATACACTAATCAGGTTCAGAAGGATGTAGGTTGCAGTAAGTACTGGGAGGTGAAGGAGCTTGCACAGGATAGAGTAGCATGGAGAGCTGCATCAAACCAGTCTCAGGACTGAAGACCACAACAACAACATCACATCGGGAACAGTGGACCTACGGATGTTTAGGAGTGTGGAAATCTCGCGTACGGACGTGTGACACAATTGACACCCAACCACCTGACCACATTCGAAGTCCGTGAGTTCTGTGGAGCGCCCCATTCTGCTCTCTCACGATATCTAATGACTACTGCAGTCACTGAAATGGTGTTCCTGTCATTAGGTGGCAGCACAATGCACCTACTATGAAAAACGTATGTTTTTTGTGGTTTCCGGATACTTATGATCACATAGTCTATTTTGTTCTGGTAAGAGTTAATACAAATTACCTGTACTACCTGGAGATGTGTTCTTCCCCTTTTTTCCATCTTAGCTCTACAGAGTTTAACGTAAATATCTGAAGCCTGGATTTAACTGTGTGTTCCATCTGTTGTAGAACTGCGAAGCGTATAACATTCAGTTCACTGAAACTTGGCGTTTCGCAAGCTTTGGTGTTTTGTTTAAATAATTTTGTTCACAATATGTTCACAAAATAATATCCTAACCCTTTATGTTGGCTTGTGCGCAGTCTGAGTAATCTTTCATTTCATCGTAATTGCGTTGCATGTGTAGTTCTTTTAAAAAAGTGTTTTCCCTTGCACAATTGTAATTGAATAAGAGTGCCTTACTCTTAACTAAGATCCTTCAGCTGATAAGTCCTTGCGTTTTTCTTTTAATTTGTTTGGGTGTTTCTTGTTGTTACAGATGCACTTCGACTAAAAATATTTTAAGTCTGTTATTCTCTGTATGCAGTAAGTAGCCTTCTGCACAGTCTTGGCAATTTAGTGATTCTAATATAAATTGCACTACGTTCTGGTTCCATTGATTTCCTTCTGCGAATTCTGTTATCCTGTTTGAATTTTCTTCAGTAATTTTGGTTTAAATTTTGATTTTGATTAAAATTATTTTAACTGTGTGTTAAACTATGAATAAAAACTTTGTTTTTTGATCTGATCTGGTCACGCACGTAATCATCCATTTTGTCCCAAAACATTGCCGTAAACATAGAGTAAAGCTTTCAAATGCACATCACCCAGTATAATTGCTGCCACAAATGCTTCATTTATAACGAGCCTTTGACCACTGATCGCACATATACTGCCACTTTTCACCAGTGTGGCTTCTTAAATAAATTCCCAGTTAAATCCGCTTCAGCATGTGAAAAATGCAGTCGCAGTTTCCGGTCTGATACACCACACCTCTTTACAGGATCGTGAACAAGACACTCATACTCCACCAGAGGCACCTCAGAAATCTACTAAATACCTCGAAAGCTTAGGATTGGCATCAAACATGGATCAACCCCAACGCTAAACTGCTGTAATCGATAATTACTGGAAAGCCAATCAATGTCAACAGTATTGTTCCATATTACATAAGGGTACAAAATTTTCACCCTTTGACTGCAGTCAATACTCAAAACTAATTGCATTGCATCATACCACTCTGATACTTTCCGTTTTATTATGTCCTATAATCCATGAACGTTGCGGTACCTCTGTATCCCATTTTCCTATTATCGTCCGGTATCTTGGCACCTTATCATAGATCTCCTATATGGATATGACTTCTGCCTAGAGCAAAACCTGCAGTAGTTTTCCATCTTTAGAAGAATCGTAATTCGCTTTAGCTGTCTTCTGTCTTCTCATCTCCACTAATTTTCTTTTCAGGAGCTTCATTGAGATGCCTCCCACCAACTACCCCACCTCTATGAAGAAACAAGCCGTCTCTGTTGCAGCTTAAAATGTTTTATTATTGCCCAATGATGTGTTTCACCGTTATTTACGCATTTTCGGGTTGATCTACGAAAGAAATACAAAATTTCATAATAGTGGCGTGACCCAATTAGTGAGATTGTGTTATCAAGAAAATATTAAACATCTTCCTGATATTTGGTAGCGAGCGGTATGTGGTACACAGCGTATAAGATATCCTAGCAGGTAAATTCCGCTTATCAAAGCTTTGTTTTACGCGCGGTATCCCATGAACCAATCGGTAACCAAATATCAGTAAGTTGCTTAGTGTGTTTTGGGAATCCATTCTCCCTAAATAGGGTCACGCCACTATTATGAAAATTTGTATTTCTTCCTTTGGCCAATCATAAGATGCCTAAATAAAGGTGATACAAATAGCTGGGAAAAAATAATAAAATTTATCACTGCAACTAAGATTGTTTATTTCTTCATATCATACGTCGTGGTTGCTCTACCAACCCCGCTATGGACTGGAAAAAGTTTTGTGAGAAAATAAAACACCTACAGCCGTCCTCATTATTTTATTTGTTTTTTTGCAACCAGTTTCGGCATTTCAGTGCACTGCCAACACTGGCTATAGTGCTGACACGTATGTTTTCTGCGTAGCCAGTTATGCTGGCCACTGGTGGTATATATATATATATATATATATATATATATATATATATATATATATATATATATATACGGATCTTGTCAACTCCTTCCGCATGAACCACAGCCTGAAGATGGTGCACTGAAACGCCGATAGTGGTTGCAACAAAATAAATAAAATCGCAAAGACCGTTTTAAGCGTTTTATTTTCTCACAATAATAAACGGTCGTCGTCCCAAAGACCTCCATCAAAAGGATGCACATGGAAAACTATTTACTCCACCTTTTCTCCCTTACCAGTCATTTTACCCCCCTCCCCCCGCCCCCGCCCCCACCTCACTCCCAAATAAAGTAAACAAGCGCTCAACTATACCACAGCTCATCTGAAAGATCCCACACCCTACTCATACTTACTCCCTGGTAGTACAATTAGCAAATCGTCCACTTTTTAACCTGTAGCTTTCTTAAGTAACGCTGATTTGATTGCATATACTTAGGACACCGTGTCAATCCGTCTGAATGTATACTTCAGGCGAAACATGTAGTGGATGGTCATTAACATACCTTCAGGTTACTGTAACTGTGTTTTCTAGCTAATAATATTTGGCAGTGAAGGGTTGCTCTGAGTCACGTGTGAGCTCTACACAAAAACAAAGATGTGAAGATAATTAAGATGGTATATTACTTTTGTCCGTATGTGTATATGTCCTAGTGCTTTACCTGAGCGAAATATGTGATAAGAAACAGTGGAATGTTGTACACAAGACAAATCAACCGTGATAAGACTCTCACTTCGTTCAGACGTAAATATTATTTAAGAGCCAGAAGCTGCCCAACAATGAAGTTTGTGCCGCGTTAGAATATTTTCATTCTTATCGAACACTATAAGAATGTTGAGTCAAAACACCATCCATCACTTAAATATGCTCCAAACAAACTGAGCGAATAAGAAAGAATCTTGCTATGGAACAGTCAACTTCTCTTGATTTCAAAGCTGCGGCATCACGCCTCCACATTGTGGATCAAGTCATTGTTAAGTGCTTGATATGAATTCGTGGCAAATATCTCGAAGTGGAAGCAATATACTGACAAATATAGATCGATAATAAGGGGACCGACAAGGATGCGTAATGTGAAAAACAAGAAAAAAAGGGTATTTCAGGTTTGCAAAAGAACAGATACGCTAACATTCCTCTCACATACTTAGTGAAATGGTTCTCCAGTATCTTGAATAAGTAATATGAAACAAATTTTGATTTGAAAGATAATGCTAAGAATGTTACAAAATGGTCCAAATGGCTCTGAGCACTATGGGACTTAACATCTGAGGTCATCAGTCGCCTAGAACTTAGAACTACTTAAATCTAACTAACCTAAGAACATCACACACATCCATGCCCGAGGCAGGATTCGAACCTGCGACCGTAGAGGTCGCGCGGTTCCAGAATGAAGCACCTAGAACCACTAGGCCACACGGCCGGCTAATAATGTTACAAATAAGTATACGTATATACACTGAAGCGCTTAATTCTTAAGTTATTGTAGTCTCTCATAATCGAACCGAAGACAGTTTACAACACTTACTGTGCTGACACAGACGTATTTTCATTATCACTGGTAACATTACTTATTGGATCATCTGCGTTGTGTATTACGCTCAACTGCCGTAAGTGTTTCCAATGACATTTACTCTTAACATGGAATAAGATATAATAAAATCACTGTTCTAGGAACACTCGAAGTTGTTTTTGTCGGGATTTAAAACGCCGGTAGTATACTGTGGTCCTTCTGGTTAGCTAAATTTAACCATGTGAACAAATTTAAAGAGTGCAGGGATGGTTACGGCTAGCGTACGAAAGATGAGATGGTAGCGACTTATAGACGAGCAGGAAGATGGCGGAGCTGGCGAATGATTAACTGGAAAATGTTGTACCGTAAACAACCAATCATCTTGCAAAAAGGCTGTGGGAAAATGAATGATCAGTTGTTTGAAATTTAGCTGAATGATGTGTGACAGTTAGCAGGCTGGTCCCATAGACGAGGCTGCATGACAATGACGATGAACGAGCGATGAGGTGTTGGGTAAAGACAGTGGCTGGTGAATGAACAATGAAGCGGCGGGCAATGACAACAGCTAATGGGCGGTGACAATACAAATCCTTGAAGGGGAAAAAGCAATCAAAGGGAACAAAGTGGCAATTATAGCCAAGGTAATTGCTATCGCCCATCTCGACAATGGTTGTGATAATGCATACGTACGTAGCTACTGCAGACACTCCGCTGATCACTGAGAGAAGTAGTAACAGAAATAGCAGAAAATCTTAAAAAAGTGTGAAATACGTATCTAGATAAAGTAGACCTAACGAGAACATTACGTGACATACACAAGGCATGTCTTAGATCTCTTTTTCCACTCATATCATACCTTAAATTCAAAATCTCCAACTAAAGTTCACATAACATTCACTTAGTTTCATCGTTACCAAAAATTATGAAATCAGTGTAAAGTAACGTTTTATTTGATTAAATTTTAATAAATAAACGAAATCGCCTTTTTACTTTTCGAAATATTCGTGAAGTGCTTTCTGTTTTTAAATTCGTAGGACTTAAGAATTTTAACACTTACTGATATTTTAAAATGAATTTTCATTTCTTAGAACGTTGACCGTAAGGAAGGTAAAATAAGAATAAATAAACGACAAATCTTATTTGTCTAATAAAGTATAATGAAAATTTCAAATTTATGGTCCTCGAATACTCCTTGTTCATCGTTGGTTTACGCAAGGTTCATTCATTTAATTTCCGCGTCCGGTCAGCATTTCGAAAAAATAGCAGGTACGATAGCTTTGTCATTTCCTTCGTAAACATCTTGTATTGTGCACGGGTTGTCCAGGAGGGGACATACAAGTAGGTGGCTTGGTTCGTCTTCAGCCCCGCAGTCGCAAGAGACGTCTGCGCTCGCTGGAAAAAAGATTCCCCATTTCTTCAGGTTGGTCTAGCATCGGGGGACGCTCACTCTTAGGCTGTTGAGGGACGTCCATACAGGGTATTGTAGGTTTGCGCCAGGAGCTAGTTCTTGTTTTGGTGAGACGTCTACGGGCAGTGAGCTCTTCCATGTTGCAAGACGAATTGCCTCTGGTGCTCCCTCCAGTGGCGCAGTCCCAGCACGGAAACTCTTGCGGGATTTAAGGCGGGATCTTGCTGCCTGATGACCATACGGAGGATGTCGGCCGTCATTCCCCGGCTTTGTTCTCTCATTGTCTGCAGCAATGTCCCCGTGGATGTTGGGTGGGGCTATTCCAACAATCGGACACAATTTCAGTACGGCTGTTAGCTTCAAGCATCCTGAGATGATCCTTGCACTATCGTTGACGGCAATATCGACTTGCTTAGTATGAGCTGAAGCGTTCCACACAGGAGCAGCATACTCAGCGGCTCATACACAAAGCGCAAGTGCAGAAATCCTTAGGAGGTGCGGGTTGGCTCCGAGCTGCTGCCAATCAGCTTCTTAAGTATCGCATTGCGAGCTGTCACTCTCTGTTTCACGTTTAGACATTTCTGCCTGTACGTTAGAGCCCTGTCCAGTGTGACACCTAGGTAGACTGGTGTTCGGCAATGTTTCGGTTGCTCTCCTTGCCATGTGATGTCCAGCTGTTGCTCCGCTTCCCTGTTTCGTAAGTAGAAGGCGCTTACTTCAGTTTCACTGGGACTAGGGTTCAGGCGGTTGGCATCACAGTACTTAGAGAGTTCATCCATTGCTAGGGACAGTTTTCTCTCCACTTCTTTAAAGGCTGGCCCCTAAACAGTTACTGCTGTGTCATCGGCACAGATGAAGAGCCTAGTACTTGTATTGCTACTATTTGTACTCAATACTAGATTTCATATTAATGTCAAAAAATAGAAAAAATAATATTGATAAACTAATTCAGAGCAAAAATTAAAGTGCATCACGGCAAACGTCATAATGTAAAGAACTTTAAAATAGTGCATCAGAAAACAGTGGCGAAAAAGAAACTTAAAATGGCCGTTTCAACACGTTCCTATTTTTTCTCCAACAGTGTCCTTACTGGTTTCATGCTGCCCACCACGCATTCTTCTGGGGCACTTGGCCCCAACGCCCTCAGTTGTTTGTAGGATATATTTTAATTTCTGTCATTCCCTACAGCTTTTACCCTCTACTGCTTCCTCAAAATGGTTCAAATGGCTCTGAACACTGTGGGACTTAACTTCTGAGGTCATCAGTCCTTTAGAACTTGGAACTAATTAAACCTAACTAACCTAAGAACATCACACACATCCACGCCCGAGGCAGGATTCGAACCTGCGACCGTAGCGGTCGTGCGGTTCCAGACTGTAGCGCCTAGAACCGCTCGGCCACTCTTGCCGGCGCTTCCTCAAGTACCATGGAAATTATTCGTTGTTGTCTTAACATATCTTACATCCCGTTATTTCTTCTTGCCATTATTTTCCACACTTTTCTCTCCTCGTCGGTTCTGCGGTGAACATCCTCACATATTTAATCAGTTTACCTCATTTTCAAGGTCCTTCTATAGTACAAAATGTCAAACGCTTTGATTTTCTGTTTTTTCAGGTTTCCCTGTGTCCATGATTCACTGTTTACAATGCTGCGATCCAAAAGAACATTCTCAGAAACTCCTTCTCCGAAGTAATGACAATATTTGACATCATTTTTCCAGGAATGTCCTCTTTGTCTGTGACAGACTGCACCTTCCTATCAGGCCGAATGGGGCCATAGTATTTGCATTGCATCGGTCAGGTTTATAATCGTCATCTATCAAAGTTGTTTCTGGTAAGATAAAATATGTCAGGAACGTGTCTTTCTGTTTGGGCGCTACAATAGTGAATAGAACTAAGTTGTTGCTCTGATTAATGTGTTGCTAACTTTCCAAGATTTTCATCCTTTCTTATAGTGTTAATTTAGCGCAGTGTCGGTCATTTTTTTTCGATATTGCCGGTGATCCAGCTCCGGACTAGTGTCCTGAGTTATTTGTTACTCACTGAAATTGTAGTGGGTATGACCGAATAATTTCGACTGCCGAATGAAGAACGTTCGTTAATTACAACCTGGAAATAAGTGAGTCTTTGATGGATCGTCTTCCAAAAAATTGGTTAACCATTAAAACGTTACAGCAATTTACATTTTCCAGTACAGCTTTTGTACTCTCCCGACAATCTTACAAGCACGTGGCCGTTCAATATTTCCTTTCCGTGTATAATCTAATTTCTTTGCAAGTGTGAGGTATTTGGATCCTAGACATTTCAGTACCTGAGTAAAGGCTGCACAAGTGAGATGAGAACACTCTCTTTCGTAGAGAAACTACAGTTTTCCAGTATCCTAACGACGAATAGAAGTTTAGCATTTGCTACATCACTGAGGGTTTCTTATCGTTCCACGTCTTTATGCTGTAATGTATTGGTAGACGACTTCAATTCGCCATAGTTATTGGTATGTAGTTGCGACTACAGGATTTCCTACTACGTTAAGAACATCATACCCCTGAGTAATCTCAATAGCAAAGATAAGACCCAGTTACTAGAAAATCACGAATATAAGTTTAGCATTTACTCTATCACTGAGGCTTTATCATCATTCCACGTCTTTATGCTATGATGTATTGGTAGTCGACTTCAGTTCGGAATAATTATTAGCGTGTAGCTGCAACTACAGGATTTCCTACTATGTGGAGAACATCACAGCCCAGAGTATTTTAAATATAAAAAATGGTTCCAATGGCTCTGAGCACTATCAGACTTAACATCTGAGGTCGTCAGTCCCCTAGAACGTTGAAGTACTTAAACCTAACCCAACTTAGGGACATCACACACATCCATGCCCGAGGCAGGATTCGAACCTGCGACCGTAGCGGTCGAGCGGTTCCAGACAGAAGCGCCTAGAACCGCTCGGCCACATCGGCCGGCCCACTGGTCGTCCGGGAGTCATTTGTGCCTTGGTGCAACAAGCGCCTGAATCCGAGAGCCATGGAGCAAACGATGCACCAACCAGAGCATAATGAACAATTGAAGAGTGGTAGTTGTTTATCTGGTTTTTCTCCCAGGCCCTACAGTATGAATGTACGGACGTTTGAACGTACTCAGGAGAGTAGTATTACCGTAACAATCGTTAGCTGCGCTGTGAAAAGTAATAAAGAAAATGTTGGGCAAAATACACCCCTGTTTGTGAAAAGTGTGGCTATTTATTTAGGAGCGCAATAGAGAGCAAGAATTGCAAAATGATTTAGATAAGATATCTGCGTGATGCGAAAAGTGCCAATTGACCCTGAATAAATAAAAGTATGAAGTTATTCACATGAGTACTAAAAGATATCCACTAAATTTTGATTATGTGATAAGTCACATAAATCTGAAGGCTGTAAATTCAACTAAATATTTAGAGATTACAATTACAAATAACATAAACTGGAACGATCACATAGATAATGTTGTGGGCAGTGCAAATAAAAGACTTAGATTCACTGGCAAAACAATTAAAAGGTGCAACAGATCTACTAAAGAGACTGCTTACACCACACTTGTCCGCCATATTATGCAGTATTGCTGCGCGGTGTGGGATCGGCATCAGGTATGAATGACGGACGACATCGAAAAAGTTTAAAGAAGGGTGGCTTGTTTTGTATTATCACGAAATATGGGATATAGTTCCACGACGTGAATAGGAGTGGCAATTATTAAAACAAAGGCGTTTTTTGATGCGGCGAGATCTTCTCATGAAATTTAAATCACCAGTTTTCTCCTCCGATTGCGAAAACATTCTCTTGGCGCCTAGCTACACAGGGAGAAATGATTATCACGATAAAACAAGAGAAATCACAGCTCGCACAGAAAAATTTAAGTGCTCGTTTTTCCCATTCGCCGTTCGAAAGTGGAACAGTAGAGAGACAGCTTAAAGGTTGTTCATTCATTTAAATGTGAATAGCAGAGTAATCACGTAGATGTAGAGAGATTGTTCTTAGTACAGCGAGGCGCACTTGGGCTGACACAGTGAAAACAGTACTCTTTTTCTTGTTGCATTTTTCGTAGTGAGATCCTACGTTTGGAGAAAAGCAAGTTAAGTACATCTCTGCACTGTGTTAACTTCCTCGCTAATCATTTATTCTCCTGTCTAGTTTTCCTACGACAGTTGCTGCACCACTGTGTAGCCCACCGCTCCTTACTATGAGGGTTGTCCAGAAAGTAAGTTCCGATCGGTCGCGAAATGGAAACCACAGTGAAAACCAGAAACGTTTTATTTGTAACAGTTAGGCACACCTTCCACCTACTTCTCAACAAAGTCGCCGCTCCAACTTCGAGTGTTGCCGTAGTGTTGTATCAACTGTCCAATATCCTCGTCATACAAAGCAGCCGCCTGTACTTTAGGTTAGTTATCTGCAATGGTCCTCAGCTCGTTGTCTGTGGAAAAATTTTATCTTCATAGCCATCGGTTCTTTTGAGCAGAGCTGGGACTCAGGGACAGCCAATTACATATTGTATTGTGGGTGATCAGACACTTCTCATCGGAAAAACTGGAGGAGCGTCTGCATTTCCCCTGCAGTGTGCGGCCGAGAATTGGCACGAAGAAGGAACTGCTCGACAGTTGCGTTATGTGGACTGCACGACACAGGCGAAATCTCTATCCAGGCCCTCATACATGGCGGGATACGCTATTCCCTAAGTATCTTCACGTGCTACTTTTCACTCAGAACTGAGAAGAGTGACGGGACACGATCGACGGACATACTAGAGACACTGCCCAACACGTCTGTGCAAAGCTTTACCCAGTGGTATTAGAAGTAGGGCAAAGTCGGAATGTGGACCATTTGTTGTGTGGGTTGCATACATGCAGGGGCAAGCATGGATTCAGGGGCTAACCAATCGTTATGCTAATTGATTTATGACCCAGTGGGGGTTGATTTATGACCTCCTGGGGATAATCTGGCCATATGAGAAACTCCCTATCCCTTCCCCCTCCTCCTCCTCCCGCACGTCTGGGAAATCTCCAACCTTCTTCCCCTTCCCCTCACCTGCACAAGCACACTTGTTATATCAAAATAATGGACTAATTAACTAAATAGATCGATTAATTCACTCATAACCCCCCTGGAAAATCTCTCAGCTCTCTTCTTCTTTCCTTCACTTCCCTCCCTCTCCCAACCTAGAAACAAATTGTCAAACTATCACTCAGCCTGTGCAGAGCTGTTGGTGTGTAAGATACAAGAATTACCATGTCCAACTTTACGTGTCCTAAATACATAATTACACTGCTGCAGATTGAAGCTGTCGTTTTGTTGGAAAATTTTCGCATGTGTGCTCACCTGATTATGGAATATTGCGTCAATTATGTGACTGAATTCGTGATTTTCTGTTAGAGAGGTCATAGTTCATAATTGATGGAAAGTCATCGAGTAAAAGAGATGTGATTTCTTGCATTCCCAAAGATAGTGTTATAGCCCCTCTGCTGTTCCTTAACTATATAAGTGATTTAGGAGAGAATCTGAGTAGTTGTCTTAGGTTGTTTGCGATTGATGCTGTCAATTATCGACTAATAAAGTCATTAGAAGATCTGCACTGTGAAAAATTAGTAATTGACCCTAAATAATTAAAAGTGTTAGGTCATCCACATGAATGCTAAAGGAACCCGCTAAACTTCGGTTACATGATAAATTAATCAAATCTAAAGGCCATAAATTGAACTAAATACCTACGAACTACAATCACGAACAAATTAAATTGGAAAGAATACATAGAAAATGTTGTGGGGAAGGCAAACCAAAGACTGCGTTTTATTGGCAGAACACTTAGAAAATGTAATAGATCTACCAGAGAGACTGCCTCAACTCCGCTTCTCCGTCTTCTTCTGGAGTACTGCTGAGCGGTCTGGGATCCTTATCAGATGCTATTAATGGAGTGCATAGAGAAAGTTGAAAGGAGAGCAGCACTTTATGTATTATCCCGAAATAGGGGAGAGATTGTCACTGACAAGATACAAGATTTGAGTGGACATAATTAAAACAAAGGCGTTTTTTACTGCAGCATTATCTTCTCATGAAATTTCAATCACCAGCTTTCTTATCCGAATGCGAAATTACTTTGTTGACGCTGACCTACATAGGACGAAATGTTTATCATAAACTAAGGGAAATAAAAGCTCTCATTGAATGAAATAGATGCTCGTTTTTTCTGCACGCCGTTCAAGAGTGGTATAATAGAGAATTATTGTGAAGGTGGTACCATGAATCCTCTAACATGTACCTAAATGTGGTTTGCAGAATATCCATGTAGATGTAGATGAAGACATTGACATGCCTGGATCAACTGAGCTAGTGCAAAATGCCACTGCCAGAGGAACCCACCCCCACCCTACCTTTGCTCCCTCCCTCACCAGCTCTTTCTGAAAAAATTGGTGCGAAAAGTCAGTGATCTGGTGGACCGGAAGGATCCAACGACAGGAAATTCAACTACATTGCAAAGGGTATAATATTATATTGTTTATTTATGAAATTCAATTTGCATTTCAATTTGAATTTCATTTCATTTCTTTATATGGCGGAAAAAGCGCGTAATTCTCTGCTGTTTTGGTCTTTATATCATCATAAAATCGATCTCGACATAATTCACCATACGTAATTACATTATTAAAAAACTTCTCATCGCGTCTTCATACCGATCGCAGGGTAGACGTGCTGAGAGCCATGCTGGCTGGGACATAGTGTCTTCATGGTCCCATGCACTGACCACTTTACACTGACTGCACCGTCCACCACCGTCACAATCTGAGGTAGGACTGGAGGTCCGCAAGTGTCAAACCCTCTCAAATGGCTACTTGCTGTGGAACAGAGCATCAGGTACCAGCGTCCCATTGATACTAGACACATTATGTGCTTTCCTCGCAAACAAACACCTTTCATTGCTCGAATTGTCGTCCATGAAGACGAATGCCTCGCCAATATACTGCCGATATGGTTGCACTATCGGCCGCAGGATGGCGTTCAGGTATCGTACAGCCGTTACGGCACCTTCCATGACCACTAGCGGCATAGGTCACCCCAAAACAGGGAACCTCCACCTTGCTGCACTCGCTGGACAGTGTGTCTAAGGTGTTCAGCCTGACCGGGTTGCCTGTAAACACGTCTCCGATGGTTATATGGTTCAAGGCATATGCGACACTCATCAGTGAAGAGAACATGATACCAATCCTGAGCGGTGCATTCAGCATGTTGTTGTGCCGATCTGTACCACGCCGCAGGGTGTAGTGGTTGCAAAGATGGACCACGCCATGGACGTCGGGAGTGAAGTTGAGCATCATGCCGTCTATTGCGTACAGTTTGAGTCATAACACGACGTCCTGTGGCTGTACGAAAAGCATTATTCAACATGGTGGCGTTGCTGACAGGGATCCTCCGAGTCATAATCCGTAAGTAGCGGTTATCCACTACAGTAGTAGCCCTTGGTCGGCCTGAGCGAGGCATGCCACCGACGGTTCCTGTCTCTCTGTATCTCCTCTATGTCCAAAAAACATCGCTTTGGTTCACTCCGAGACGCCTGTACACTTCCCTTTCTGAGAGAGGGCGACACAGTTATATCAACTGCATGTACCTAACCGGTTCAGGAGGCTCAGCAGCTGCTAATGCCTTGCCTTAAGTTGGTAATGTCCATTAATTCTAGTCACTGTCTACCTCCATTATGTACCTGGAATCCAGGCATAGTCGTCCTGTGAAACCAGCCACGTTTCTATCTGAATAATTATCATTAAATATTAAAACCGTAGCGCCAAACTGGAGATATTCGACAATGAGCAAAGTATCGGAAATATCTCCTCCTGATGACTGTGGCCCGGGAAATATCAATTTCCCATGTAAATCTATATCCTTCTCATGAGTGGACATAATTTTGTACATAAAATCTTTCATCTCCCTTACGGCTGTCAGTGCACTGAAATCTCAATTTTCCGTGTCAAATCTATATCTCCCTTACTACTGTACATAGTCATTTTCTTTCACATGCCGGAACACTGAGCACAGTAACTTTACACTCAAACACAAACATATTTCCGATTATGGTTTACATATGTATAGCGCCTGAAAAAAATTATAGCTTATCCACACACACACACACACACACACACACACACATACTGGTTATATGTCTCGATCCTCCTCAGTTCTAGGAAACTATTTAATAGGTAGGTCTTCCACCCAATCATATCCGAGACTAGACTGCATGTATTTTCCAACAGGATTTCCCGTCTAGACTCTCTCAAGTAAATGTTATAAAGCACAAGCATCGGGCAGTATGTGATAATCAGTAGGGCTCCCATTGATGAAAGGGTTGGAAAGACATCAATAATATGGGCTGGCGTACTGCAATAAGCATCGCAGTCAATAGTGCAACAAAGGATATGTGAGGATCTGCTTAGGGGAGCCGATGAGAGGACCTTGTGTGTATCCTTTTTGTCACAGTCGTATTGCCCGCCCTGTTTTTGAACTATAGCCGGCCCAGTTGAACCTTTGGATTGATGTCTTGCGCAACAATTTATGAGGTGAATCTGTCACCCCTTGTGGTCGGATATACTTTTTTACTGGAATAGTAGTGTGATCACTTTCTTCACACATCTCGTGACAAGTCGTAACAGTAACCAGAGTTACTTTACACTCCAACACATACACATTTCCGATTATCATCTATAGATCAGTAGCATCCGAAAAATTATGTTATGTCCAAGCACGCAGCATCTGGGTCTCATTTTGTACTTCTCAGTAGCAAAACCCTCCCGACACATCATCGTTATCACATATTCGTCGAGTAATAAAGGGCATAACTACAATTAAAAAGCATTCGCACCTTTCATTTATGCCAGCTAATTCTCCCGAAATTCCATGACGTCCCTGCAGCACTGTTCCATCAGTTAGAGGGCTGTCTAGTCCTCCACTGACGAGGTAGGGAGCTATCGCAATGAGGAAAGTAACACGCTAACTTACAGGAAGAAATTCGTGTTCCTATGATTACTGCATTAGAAACACGACAGTGTAATGGTGCCAGAGAGTTCAATAACAGCACAGTCTCACAGTCTCTCTCTCTTTCTCTCTCTCTCTCTCTCTCTCTCTCTCTCTCTCTCTCTCTCTCTCTCTCCTGGTTACTTTTATGACATTCAACGGAATAAAACTATGAACTATAAAAATTTCGCTAACATTACGTGGTATAGAACTCAATATTACCCCATATCTCTCTTCTAATATATCAAATACTGTCTGCATGTTGACAACGAGCATATCCAGTGATTCTATTATATATACACATATTGGTCCACTGGAGGTGGTGGCCAGTGATCGAAGCCATTTGCACTGATCTGGTAAAGGTTTGTCTCCCATAGTGTAGGAGGGCCGTATCCTACAGACTTTCAATCGCAAGAGAGGGTTCCTGTGTTGTTCTTTCATATACAGTATGATACATTGTGTTGCCACTGTACAGTCTTGTACCATGGTAAAGAGGAGAGGATGTTGTTTGGCGGCCGGTATCCTCTTTCTACAACACAACTGCCCACATGTATTAAAAGGGTTATTTATTCATAAGAACAAGGAGCTAATTATCTGTAAGAAAATTGCTGTGATGCAAGCTCTTCTTTAATAGTGCACGTTAGCCTCACTGCTGGTGAGGTCCTGCTATGAACTCTGCACTCTCGTAGCTGGTGACGTGAACAGACTGACGCTAACTAGAACATTGACTGACGTAGTAACTGAGTTGCCTGGGACTGCGACTGACTGGCTGCGACTGGGCTGACGGTGAGTCACTGGGACCTCCGGTGCGTGGAGGTGATCTAAATACTGGCGGTCGAGAAGGCGTTGGCGGTGCGTTGCTTGCGAGTGTTTCTCCTCTCTCCTGATAGGCACACTTGATTCACCGACTATTATCGATCTTCTTGCAACCTCTTTGCCAACTGGTGTGCTGCTGACAGCTTACGCCCGGACATTCTTCCTCCGCCATTGTCATGAAGGGAGGCTGTGAACTACAGTGGCGAGGGAGGCAGGATGCTGGACTTACAGATGAGCTGGGCGCTGTGACTGTGGAGGACGGCGTACTCCCGACTGCATCCCGCCATCTGGCTTGCGAGGCAACAGGAACATCCCACAGATAACTGTTGCCATGGCAAACATCCAGGCCTGAGGGTGCGTCGTAGGGCGACAACGGCGACGGCGTCTTCGAGTCCAGGTCCATTGGGTCGGTGAGCTAGGACGGCGGGGGCGAGTCGAGTGCGCATCGTCCATCAGCTCCTCCTGGAGTGCCCTGGTGGCACCAGCGGGCAGTTGCAAAGGCGGCGCGGTCTCGTGAGGCAGTGAATCTGGGGGAAGAAAAGCCGCACAATCGCGGGGCAAATGACATGCGTGAATTTGGTTCTGGTGGCGGCGTTGTGAGCCATCTGGACCTCCAATTAAATACACAGAAGAACCAATACGTTCCTGGATCGCGCCTCTTTATCAGCGCCCACGGTTGCCATAAATTCTGAAAAGAATAGCGATACTTGCGGACCATTGCGGAGAGGTACAGGGGGGGGGAGTAGGGGAGAAGGGAGGGGGGCGTAGCATGTGTAGAAACGTCCTATGGTGGTGGTCATGCAGAAGTTCCGCCTGTATGTTCCACCTAGTGGGTAAGAGCGATAGAAAGCGATAGAAGGCGAGAAAGAGTTGCAGCGCCTGTTCCTGTGTGTGCGGTTGGTGCGAAGCTTGGAAATATGTTGTTTGAATGTGTGTACAAAGCGTACTGCTTCTCTCCTGGACTGCAGGTGAAACGGAGCATTTGTTAGATGACGAATGCCATTGCGTTCACAAAACTGTTCAGTCGTGTGGAGTGAATCGTGGTTTGTTGTCCGGGACAAGTACTTCTGGCAAACATTCAATGCAAAATATTAAGGGCAAATCCTCAATGATGCTACATGATGTGGTAGAAGCTGTTGGCACCGCAAATGATCACTTTCTAAAAGAGTCTACCACTATGAGCCCACGAGTGTTCCAGAAAGGTCCTGCAAAGTCGATTAGTCACTCGTTGCCGTGGCTATTGAATCTTAGGCCAAGCTGCGAATGTCTGTGGCTGAGTGGACTGGTTCTCTGCGCATGCACGACATTGTGACGTCATCTGTTCTACGTGGGCGTCCATGCCCTGCCAAGTACAGTGCTGGCGCGCTAACTGTTTAGTGCGAACAATTCTCCAATATGCTTGGTGGAGCAATCGCAACACATCTTTCTGCAACACTTTGTGAATAAGCACAAGCGATTTTCCATTGTCATTTTGAACTAGAATCACACCCTGTGGAATCGAAAGGTAATGCCAATGTGCAAAATAACGGTGCACTACTGAGTTCTGTATACTGTTCAATGAACGAGGCCAAGTCGCGAGAATGTAATACAACAAAATCTTGAAATGTGGGACTGCTTCCGTGCCCTGTGCAACTTTTTTGTACTTCAAGGGGAAAGATTCCAGCAATTTGGCGAACAAATACAGCAGATGCATCCAGTTCAGTGTCTGGGCCAATCGGAAGGCGAAATAGGGCGTCTGCATTGCCATGCTTTGTCGTAGGTCTGTACACAATTTCATAATAATACTGGGAAAGCAACAAAGCCCAGATTTTCAATTTTTGAGCAGTGCGTGTAGGAACTGGCTTTGACGGATGAAACAAGCCTGCAAAGGCTGTGATCTGCCACTAAATAGAACGTGCAACCTTACAAATAGTGATGGAATTTTAACACACCATTCACAATAGCGAGAGCCTCTGTTTTGGTTTGAGAATAATTGCATTGAGTTTGAATTAACAACTTTGAGACTAAAGCAATAGGTCTGTCTTGTTTACCAATTCTGTGCAAAAGAACAGCATCGATTCCATAAGAAAAATCAACGACTTACTGAACTACTGGCTCGGCAGGGTCCATATGCACGAAACATCTGTCACTAAGCAAAGCATTTTTGAGTTTCTGAAATGCGTCTTGACAGTCTTTAGTCCACACAAAAGGAATTTTTTTGTGGTGCAAGCGATGCAATGGGGCTGCGATCTGAGAAGCATTAGATATGAACCGAATGTAGTATGTCATCTAGCCTAGTACTGACTGCAATTCAGACACGTTGCGAGGAACAGGCAGGTCACGGGTTGCAAGCAAATGAGATTGCAGGGGCTGCACACCCCAGTTCTTTAGTTCAATTATAAAAAATTCAGACTTTTCGACACAACATTTGAGTCCTGCTTCTGACAAAATTCAAGAAAGAGTTCGCAAATTGGCTATATTTCCCTGGAGTACGACCTGAGATGACAATATCGTCAAGGTAGTTTCAGGCTGGCCGGAGTGGACGAGCGGTTCTAGGCGCTACAGTCTGGAGCCGCGTGACTGCTACGGTTGCAGGTTCGAATCCTGCCTCGGGCATGGATGTGTGTGATGTCCTTAGGTTAGTTAGGTTCAAGTAGTTCTAAGTTCTAGGGGACTGATGACCTCAGATGTTAAGTCCCATAGTGCTCAGAACCATTTGAAACCATTTTTGAAGGTATTTTCAAAAGAACTTCACTTTTGCAGTCCGAGTAACGTTGAAAAATGGTGGGTGCGGAAACACCGCCGAAGGGCATACCTGAACAGTCCTAAGTGTGTATTTACAACGAACACTTTTTGTGATTCTTCATCCAATGGAACTTGTAAGTAGGCATCACGCAAATCTATCTTAGAAAAGTAGCGTCCAGCACCAAGCCTGTCCATGAGTTCCTCATGGCGAGGTAATGGATAAGTGTCAACTACTGTCTGTGGGTTGACTGTAGACTTGAAGTCAAAACAACAACTTAGGCAGCATAACGAATGGACTTGCTCAGTAACTAGCTTGAGTGGGAGCAATGAAACCAATACCTTGCAATTCTTTCAAATTCGCTGCCTACGTTGTCTCTTAAAGCTATTGGAACAGGGTGGGCTCATAAAAACTTAGGCTGTGCATTGTCTTTCAATGTAAAATGCGCTACATTGTTACTAGCTTTTCCCATTCTTTCTGAAAACAGTTCAGGAAATTCTTTAAGCAAGCTAGCGACACTCTCTTTTGGTGCACTGGCCGACATTGAAAGTACGTTGTCTTAGATGCAAAGACCAAACAAATCAAAGGCATATAAAAAGAATATTGTTTCACTGTCTCTTTATTTCAACACAGTAAAATTCACTGTCCTAATGTGAGATTTGTACGTGGAGGGCTAACTACACTATCCAAGCACTGGAATTTCCTGTCAGTTGATGGCGGTCAGATGTTTGCTAGATTTAAAAAGGGATGGTGAGCCTAACTGTTCGTGCGTGGCATGATTAAGCAAAGTTACTGAGGCACCTCTGTCTAACTGTAAGTTCACACGATGGAAGTAATCAGACGAATAGTTTGTTAGAACGTCGTTGCACAGCACTAGGGCCAGAATGAAGCACAACTTTAATCTTACTTTGTCAGAAACTGTTGAAGGTTTGGAAAACACAGCTTTCTCTGCATGTGCACCAGCCTTTTCTTTCTAAGAGCAGGCAAAATTGACGTTTTTGTACCATTGCAAACAAAGTACTTGGATATGGCCTTTTTTCCACGTGTGTAACGTGGTACCTTACATGATGGATAACCTGTCTTTTATGGCGAGCAAAACGTCTAGGGCAAGACTTCACTAAATTCACAGGTGTGTTTACCTGCTTACTTGGCTGTGTACACGCTCATTGTTGTGGCTAATTGGGGCGGTCGTGGGTAAAGGGCGACTCGACCTGCAGATCGGGGACTGGTCAAAATTACCGGCTGCTGTGGCACCCAAATCATATTAGTCTAAGATTTGCAATACTTAAAGAAGTGATAGATCAGAGTACTTTATGATCTATTACCATAATCTACTATCCATGACACTGAGTGTTATTGCATCCCTAATCATTAAATCACTGTAAAAGTTGCCATAACTACACTTGAATTTACACTTCCTAGTCATACCCGTTAATTCCGTATACTACTGATGGTACGTCTGTTCCCGCTTTTTCTGCTAGCAAAAAAACTGATATCTAGCTGCAGCTACTTGCTGGTCATAATGTTGAGTTAATACAGCGATTACTTAGTCAAAACTGAGTTAGTCGGGAGATGCAGTTAGGAATTTTTTTTGTGTTAACCTGAATACTGGGGACCACGCAATCAAAATAATTGTAGCTTTACAGCACCTTCAACACGATGAACTTGATAATGTACTTGGAACTGTGTCAATTTGAGCCATTCCCCTTCGGTGTTCTTTAAGTGCTGGAATGGTGAGATGTTGATTGGCGGCACTTGTTAGACTGAGTTGTTCCTCTGTTGTGTAGCAGCTTGTGTAGGAAGTAGTTGCTATACCATCGTTAGTATGGCAGCAATTTGTTGGGTCAAACTGAAATGCTTGTGTTAGATCCATCACATTGGCCCTCTGTGGCTGAGGCGCGGGGACAGGGGGTGGAGTGGGTGGAGTAGCCATAGTTTTCAAAAAATACATTATATCAAAAAGCAACCAAAGCGCCTAAAAAGAGAAATTTGATTAGTTCTGCGGCTCCTCTCTTGGAATACATGCAAGAACTCAACAACAAATTAGCAAAATGATCACTCCTGCAAGCTAAAACAGAAGTGAAGCAAGCAAATTCGTCGGCAAAGTTGATTAATTTTTATATGCACTGAGTTATCCTCGTCGTCACTTTTGTGTAGTCGTTGCCACTGTAGAGTCTTGTACCAGGGGAAGTGTTGTAACTGCGACCAGGACGGTCGCGGGGTAGCACTGACGGAAAGCGCGGCGGGACCCGCGGAGAGGCCCGCGAACAACAACACAACGGAAAAGGACCGACTCACCAACGTAGGACAGAACGAATACGACAAGACCGAACAACAGAGTCACAAGGAAACAAATTCGTACTTGAACCAGGAAGAAAGCAGTATAGCGCAAGCGAGGTGCAAACCGACGTAAGCGAGATAAGACTGACTGGACGAGCGAGTGACCGGCGCTTAAGTATGCTCTCGGGGGCACCGCTATTGGCCGTTGGGATCACGTGTTCCACTGTGGCGCCCCCACAGTAAAAGCGGGCCAGGAGGCGAGCGCCGTCACAGCTTACGGTGCAGCGACCTCTATGGGTCTTCGACGTCCATGACGTCAGGCGCGGATTCGAATTCCGCGGCGCGCGGTACCAGAGGAAGCAAGGAGAGGATGTTGTTTGGTGGCTGGCATCCTCTTTCTACAACACATGCATTAACAGGGTTCTTTATTCATAATAACAAGAAACTATTTATCTTCAAGCAAGTTGTTGTGGTAAACTCTTCGTTAATAGTCATGTTAACCCCTCTGGTAGTGAAGTACAGGCCCTGCTATAAACACTAGACTCTTGTCGCTGGTGATGTGATCTGATTCAGTTGCCAACTAGAATAGTGACATTGACTGACTGCAATTGCAACTGACTGTCTGCGACTGGGCTGACTGTGACTCACTGTGCCCTCGGGTCTATGGCAGGAATCTAAATACTGGCGGTCGAGAGGGCCTTGGTGGCGCGTTGGTCTGTCTTTGGCCTCTCTCTTGATAGATGTGCTTGATTCAGCGCCTATTATCGATCTTCTTGCTACTTCTTTGCTGACCGGTGTGTTGGCAACAGATTACATCAGCACACATTGTTTTTCTGCTGTAGCACTTCCAGTCAGCGTATGACTACAGCTTTGTATGTCACCATACATTTTGTTTTTCTGCTGTAACTTTGATGTCTGTGATGCTAAACCGGCAATTACACTTTTCGCTCCATCGGCTATCACTGAAATCTGGACATCTCATGCCATAAGTCAAGCTACTCCACAACACACAGGGTGGTCGAAAAAAAAAACATAGGCAGTGTTTCTTATCGCCAAATATGTGGAAGACATCGATACATAAGGAAACTGGAAGAGTTTGCATCATTGTGGGACAAATCCCAACAGCTACCTGAAGGTGATGACATCTGCATTTCAATTCATGTTCTGTTGTGATGGGGTAGCAGATATTTTGGTATTCTGCTTTTGAAGAGACAAAGATTTCTCATATTGGTGGGGCATATAGAACCCAGGTATCTGAACTCTTTTTCAGTGTCCTTGGTGGCAATTATCATGACTGCCAAATCTTTGGACACTGCATCTTTCATTTTTATGGCTTACAGTGCATAACCACACCTGCAATAAGAGACTATTCTTCAGGACTTAAACCCATAGAGCACATGTAGTACATGTAGTATGTACCATCAGTTGCCAATTGCACTGCTGGAATAATGAAATGATTTTCATAAACACAAATCAGCATGTAAGTAACCTCATTCAACCACATTTTTGTCACATTACCTCAATTTTCGTATTTTCCATCAACTTTCTTAATATTACCAGATTTTTCCTAATTTAAACTCAGTTTAATCAATTCTCGAGTTCCAAACCACCACTTTCAATGATTTGTCACATCAACAAAATGTCTCATTGTGTCAATCTTGTGATGCTGTCAGTCAATGACATTTCAGCATGATTCTCAATTTCTGTATCATTGCTAAACCACCCCCTGCCATCAATTACGTTTTGAGGGCAATATACAAATGGACATACCATGCACTCTGTTACATCACATGACACAAATACTGTTTCTTAGTGTTGGAAATAGTCATTGGTGCTACAACTATGTCCGTGTAGGAAACAGTCATGGGTGCTAAAACTATGTTCCTTAGCCAAAATACTTGATAACTTTGGTAAGACTTTATTATGGTTTGCCAACTCCCCCTATGTGGATGGGAGACACAAACTATTCTCACATCCGTAGGACAAAGCAGGGAATTCAGGGATCTAGCACTCTACCCTCTATTTCGAAATGAACTACTCCTTCATTGTACCTATTGGCTAAGGATCCCAGGCAAAATTCTAGATGGCCTCTATCCATGCATCTCATAACTCTTCCTCTGTCTTTAACCAACCCTTCCTGCAACATTGTCTCCAATTTGGGGATCTTTCTTGTTAAACAATCTATTCCAGTCGTTTTATCGCTGTCCATGAAACAGAATATTTGCCTGATTCTTTCCTGGTGCTGCCATGTCTCACTTTTTCCTGTAATCCTCTTACCGCCACATCCTTTTTCCATGTACAAGAGTTTTCGTGCACCAAGCAGGCATGTAAGTACTCCCTCATTTTCCCTCAATCTCCCCGCATTTTGGCGTACTTTCTCTCAATTTATCCGTATTTTCCGTCAATTTTCCTAATTCTACCGATTTTATGTCACTTGTACTCATGTGATCATGACATTACTTCTCACCACGTATTCTGAAACTGCTTGTAAATATACTACAGTCGTCAACATGTAGCCCAACTGCGTTATTTTTCTGTGTGCCTATATATGTTCCACTTCCGGGGGGGGGGGGGGGCGTTGCACATAGAGCAACTGCTTCCACTAACCTGATATGGAAGAGGTTTGTGTTTGGGAGCAAAATATGAAGTGAGTCAGGTATGAAAGGGATGCTGGATTATGATGCTTGCTTCCTGTCGAACAAAGTAGCCAGTTGTGAAGGTTTGATGCACATGCAGACCTCCAATCCTTCCTTGGGTGGCAGAGGTGGCATGTGGTGTAGACAGAGCGAAGTGGTCAGCACATGGGGGTTTGAAGATGCCATGTTCCATCTGGTGCAGCCAATGGCATGTCTGCCCTGCAAAACGGCGCGAACACTCCATCGGAATTTTTTTAAAAGTATAATTATTTGACAAGAGTTATCTTGACATCGATTTTGTGACAGTATTCATCCCATGATCGGAAAAGAAAAACGATCTATTTATGTGTTTGTGGTGTGCGTACTGTAAGACCTTCGGTACATACACCATCAGATTATTTGACTTGTCGCTCTAACGAAGTAGGCGAGTGTCAGCAGTATGTCTCATAGTCTTATCGTGGCGTGTTTATCTTCTGCCGTTAGGTTAGATGATAGAAATGCCACTTGCACGCTTAGAGTAGCAGATTAACGGTGACCAAATTTAAACAGAACTTGATTAATTTTCACACACATTTATTAAAATAATAACCATCATAAACCTTACTTAACTTGATTCTGGATGATATGTACAATTGACAATCTCCTTTGGTCTTGGTACGTTAATCTTATTCTCACATATCTCTGATACTTGACTAAGTGTCTATTCATTTCTCTTCATGGCTATGTACAGGAATATGATAATCTTATTAGGCGCAGACTGAAACTTGACTATAGACTAATGCTGACTGGTACAGACTGGTGCAGACAAATGCAGACTAATGCAGACTGGTACAGACTGGTGCAGACAAATGCAGACTAATGCAGACTGACTAATTGGAGGTCTGTACACTCATTATAATACCTCGAGCGTTCAGGTATCATTGCGCGAGTGTGATCCGCCAGGAGAAAAGGTTCTACGTTAACAGCAATCTCATTGGCTGCGTTACATATTAATACGCGGATCGGCGGAAGCAGAATTTGGTCCGTCTCTATGACAGCGGCATCTCGTAGTGCGGAGACGGACGAGCGCTGCGCCTACGCTGTTGTGCTTAGCGGGGCGCGCTCTAGTGAGAAAGTTGTGTATGCGCTGACTATGCGGAACTATGTACACAACAGTATTTAACTACCATTTTTAATATGTTTTACAAGAACAGCATCTTGAAAAACAGTAGAGAATTATTTTCTGCCAAATAAAAGGATCCAACTTCTGCAAATTTGATTTTTATAAATAACCAATATACTCTCTGCAACGTAGTTGAACTCAACTGTCACTGAATCCTTCCAGTCTACCAACTCCCTTGAATTTTTTTCTTGGAAAGGTGGAAAGGGAGGAAGAGAGGAGTGGGGCATGAAACATCCCCTGGTGGTCTGATTGTGCACTAGCTCAGTCAATCCCTGCACGTCAAGGTGAATACGCATGTGAAAATTTTCCAACAAGAAAACATCTCCTATCTTCAACAGTGAATTTACACATTAGGATAGCATTTCCTGGATGAGGTGATACTTGCACCTTCCACACCAACAGCTCTGCACAGACTGTGCAACTGAAGTGGTGGGAAGGAGAATTGAGGATTTCCCAGGGGAAGTTGACAGGGAAGGGAAGGGGGAAGGGGAGGAGGGTTCCTCAAAAGGATGGGTTATATCCAGGGGCGTCATAAATCAATTAGCATAGCAATAGGTCCCCTCAATATATGCTAACCTAACAAATTTTCCTCATTCCCACTTTATCATACTACTACGTTGAGTATAAATTTATACGTCTACATCTACATGATTACTCTGCTATTCACAATTAAGTGTCTGGCAGAGGGTTCAATGAACCACCTTAAAGCTGTCTCTCTACTGTTCCACTCTCGAACGGCGCACAGGAAAAACGAGCACTTAAATTTTTCTGCGCGAGCCCTGATTTATTTTATCGTGATTATCGTTTCTCCCTATGTAGGTGAGTGCCAACAGAATGTTTTCGCAATCGGAGGAGAAAACTAGTGGTTGAAATATCGTGAGAAGATCCCGTCACAAAGAAAAACTTCTTTCTTTTAATAATTACCCGCAGGTTCGAATCCTGCCTCGCGCATGGATTTGTGTAATGTCCTTAGGTTAGTTAGGTTTAAGTAGTTCTAAGTTATAGGGGACTGATGACCACAGATGTTAAATCCGATAGTGCTCAGAGTCATTTGAACCATTTAATAATTACCACTCAAGTCATGTCTGTGGCACTATATCCCATACTTCGCGTTAGTACAAAATGAGCTACCCTTCTTTGTAGCGACGAAATGTGATAGCAATTGTCAGGAATTGCAGCCAGCGTAAGGGGAGCTCGCGTATTCCCTCCTATTTGTTCCTAACGCCGCTCAAACCGCGGCTTACTTACATCGCTTGTGCACGAGGAATGTTCCCTATGTTTGGTCGCAAGAGTGCCATTCTGCTTTCGTGAAACACAATGATGGTTTGCTTATTGATCAAGGCCTTGATCATTTTGATCCTGCCAAATGTGCGTTCGTTTACGGCAACGGGGAAGTCTTGTCTCATGAAGTTGGTGGTATTGACTGGCAGATGCCTTTGCTTTGAAGTTGCTGAACAAAGCTCGGTGTAATTATTTGCAAATTGGAAAGGAGGCTCTCACCATTTCTGACGTTCACAAAGTTTCACCACTATCTTTTGGTAGGAAATTTTACCTAATGACTGACCATAAAGCTCTACAGTCTTTGTTAGCCCTTCTCAGTCAGTCCCACATCGAATAGCGGAGAAGCTGCAACTGTTGACTCTTGTTTTGCCCACTTCTAAGCATACTAACGCAGATGCTCTTTCTCATCTCCCTGTCTCCCTTGATTCAACATTCGACGAGAGCACAGCGTCGTAATACTACACTACTGCACAAGACACAGATGCTTTACAAAGCTTTCAGCTTAATCACCGGAAAATTGCCCAGGCTACAGCTACGGATCCTGATTTGCAGATTCTGTTTTTCTAGATCCATACTGTTTGGCCGCGTTCAGGCAGACAGATTCATAGCTTGGTGGTTCGGCGATATTTTGACCGTTGGCATGCCCTTGCCGTTCACCAAGGTGTCATACTGCTTCGCACCCATAATGACCAATCACATGTAGTGGTTCTTCGAGCTCTCTAGTTAGACGTGACGTCAGTCAGCTCCACCTCAGCTGTTCTTTGAATGGCCCAAACCTCAAGAACATTGACAACATTAGCACTTGGATTTCACGGGTGCTTACTGGAACACACTTTGGCGCATCGTCGTTGACGCTTTCAGCAAATTTCCCTTCGTCGTTCCTATGACTCTACTACGACTCGTTTCACAATCTTTTGCCTCTTCAGTTTGTTGCAGCGAAGTTTGAACTGTTGTGTAGCACCTCCGTTAAGCTGAAATTTAAGCAACAGATGGACAAACTTCGTGCATTCACACACAGGATCAAGCTGTATTACTAGTCTTGTCTTCCTTCCCTTCCCAGACACGCGACAGACCGTAGCCAGCGGAGTTGTTACATGGACGGTGCCACAACATCTTGCTTCAGATGCTGCACCCAGCATGGCGGCCGGCGCCCACACCGTCCACGCAGGCAAAGTATAAAACTAATGATTCGGTCTTCACTGTGTGGCAGACGAAGGAGCTGGGAGCGAGGCACCATTCTGCGATATGTTGAACGTTCTATGCTCCTTCTGCAGGGACAAAGAAAATTGCTAAGACGCCACCAGAATCGGATTGATCCTAGCGGATTGCATGATCCATCCGCATATTTTATGCTCTCAGATTCGTGCCTGCCGTAACGCAGCAGCTCCCGCCGCATTGGTTCCTGCGGACCCCGCGCCGTCGCCCTGGTCCAGTAGCCGATGGAAGTCGACGTTCTTTCACGGTCGTCGCCGCCTCGGCAGCCATTGTCGTCTGCGGATGGGTACCTCTTTTCAGCGGCTGTCCCACATGCCACCTTGGGTCCCCCAGCATACGTTGAGATACCTGTGTCTTCGTTTGTTGCTCTGCCGTGGACGTGCGTGCGCTCCCACTGCCAAGTTTCTCGGCTGGTTTTCCCAGGCAGGCTCAGGGTGTATGCTAGGGCGCAGAAGAGAGCTCGTCACCGGTCTTAGTTTCGGCTCCCGTCTCCTCTTTCCCACTTGCATCCAGCCCTTCCGCCTCCCTCCCCTCCCCCCCCCCCCCCCCGCCTCTCCTCCTCGCCCTCCCCCCGTTGTCGTTCGCTCCTCTGCATTACGTGACGCTGGTGAAAGTTTGGGTGGATGGGAGGTGGTATAAGATATCGATACCACCCATGGGCGTTTCACAGTTATTAACGGGATTGCAAGTTTCTGTTAGAGGCCCAATAGCGGTCGCGCAGGATCAGGCAGAACCAATGGTGCCAATGAGCCACAATTCCATCAGCTGAGAACCACCGCCGCGATATCAGACGGCCGGTGGCAGCCATTCTCCCCATTGATATTCGAGCCCCTTTACTACGACACCTTCGTTCATAAATAGTACTGCAAATATCCTAGTCGATACTGTGACTGTTAGACTGTTCCTTGATGCACTATTTGTAATGAGTCCTCGTACATATGGAGAAATACAAGCTAATTAAATCTTCGGTTTATTGTGTTAGCTTCCTCATTAATTATTTGTCATCCTTTTCAGCTTTCCTACAAAGACAGCTGCTGCACCACTCTGTATCCCAACTGTACTATTATGTACGAAGTCGGACACAACAGTGTATACAAAATTACTTGTTTCAATTTGATAAATTTTGTGTTGGTCGATCAGGAAGAGACATAGCATCGAGGCTGATTGAATATGAACGCAGCTGGAGATTCCGAGACAACGATGTCATCACCGGGTACAGTTGTTAGAGATTGGTTTGGAGAATACTCTGCACAGTTCTAGAGAAAGACATAGGCACACAGATCGTCTGACATAAAGCACATCGGACAATTATGGGACCTAATGGAAAGGTCATTTCGCACGCAACATCCCGTAGCGGCAACACTTTCGCAATTATGGGTAGCTATAGAGGCATGGCCCAGTATTTCTGCAGGGGAATTAAGGGAATTTTTCAGCCCTTGTTACTTCCACTCGCTGCACTACGTCGGGCTAAAGGACATTAGGTACAATATTCGTAGGTGTCCGATGATTTTTGTCACCTCAGTGTATAGAGGAAGAAACGTATTATTGAGCTTCTCAAGCAGTTAAGTTCAGCTACTTTTGATCTTTGTATAATTGCTAGCTTTGGAAAGAAACAAATCTATCTCCCACCATGTTCTGCGTATTTTCGATCAATGAAGATTTATGGAATAATTTTCAGGTTAACTCACCGCTTAGAAATAAAATATTGGTTTCACAAAAGCGAGCGATTAAGAATGTGGTATCCTCCCTCGGTCATCCTGTATGTACTTTTTCGAGAAGCTTTAATTGCGCCGTCTTGACACATACAGGGTGGTCCATTGATAGTGACCGGGCCAAGTACCTCATGAAATAAGCATCAAACGAAAAAACTACAAAGAACGAAACTCGTCTAGCTTGAAGGGGCAAACCAGATGGCGCTTTGGTTGGCCCGCTAGATGGCGCAGCCATAGGTCAAACGGATATCAACTGCGTTTTTTAAAAATAGGAGCGCCGTTTTGTTTATTACATATTCGTGTAGTACGTAAAGAAATATGAATGTTTTAGTTGCACCTTATTTTTCGCTTTGTGATAGATGGCGCTGTAATAGTCACAAACGTATAAGTACGTGCTATCGCGTAACATTCCGCCAGTGCGGACGGTATTTGCTTAGTCATACATTACCCGTGCTAAAATGGACCGTTTGCCAATTGCGGAAAAGGTCGATATCGTGTTGATGTATGGCTATTGTGATAAAAATGCCCAACGGACGTGTGCTATGTAAGCTGCTCGGTATCCTGGACGACATCATACAAGTGTCCGGACCGTTCACCGGATAGTTACGTTAATTAAGAAAATAAGAAGTGTTCAGCCACATGTGAAAGGTCAACCACGACCTGCAACAAATGATGATGCCCAAGTAGGTGTTTTAGCTGCTGTCGCGGCTAATCCGCATTTCAGTAGCAGACAAATTGCGCGAGAATCTGGAATCTCAAAAACGTCGGTGTTGGGAATGCTACATCAACTTCGATTGCTCCCGTACCATATTTCTATCCACCAGGAATCGCATGGCGACGACCATGAACGTCGTGTACAGTTGTGCCACTGGGCACATCAGAAATTACGGGACGATGACAGATTTTTTTTACGCGTTCTGTATAGCGGCAAAGCGTCATTCCCCAACAGCGGTAAAGTAAACCGTGATAATATGCACTATTGGGCAACGGAAAATCCACGATGCCTGCGACACATGTATGGTGCGGCATTATGGGAGGAAGGATAATTGGCCCCTATTTTATCGATAGCAGTCTAAATGGTGCAATGTATGCGGATTGCCTACGTAATGTTCTACCGATGTTACTACAAGATGTTTCACTGCATGACAGAATGGCGATATACTTCCAACATGATGGATATCCGGCACATAGCTCGCGTGCGGTTGAAGCGGTATTGGCTAGGATATTTCATGACAGGTGGATTGCTCCTCGAAGTACCACACCATGTCCCGCACTTTACTGGATCTGACGTCCCCGGATTTCTTTCTGTGGAGAAAGTTGAAGGATATTTGCTATCGTGATCCGCCTCAACGCCTGACAACATGCATCAGCGCATTGTCAATGCATATGCGAACATTACGGAAGGCGAACTACTCGCTGTTGAGAGGAATGTCGTTACACATATTGCCAAGTGCATTGAGGTTGACAGACATAATTTTGGGCATTTATTGCATTAATGTGGTATTTACAAGTCATCACGCTGTAACAGCATGCGTTCTCAGAAATGATAAGTTCACGAAGGCACATGTATAACATTGGAACAACCGAAATAAATGTTCAAACGTAGCTACGTTCTGTATTTTACTTTAAGAAACCTACCTGTTACCAACTGTTCGTCTAAAATTGTGAGCCACATGTTTGTGACTATTACAGCGCCGTCTATCACAAAGCGAAAAAAGTGGTCCAACTAAAACATTGACATTTCTTTACGTACTACACGAATATGTAATAAAAAAGGTGGTAACTATTTAAAAAAACGCAGTTGATATCCGTTGGACCTATAGCAGCCCCATATAGCGGGCCAACCGTAGCGCCATCTGGTTTGCCCCTTCAAGCTAGACAAGGTTCGTTCTTTGTAGTTTTCTCGTTTGACGCTTATTTCGTGAGATATTTGGCCCGGTCACGATCAATGGACCACCCTATATGTTCGTCGATGAATTTCGTCATAAGTAATCCGTCACAGTGTTAGAACACTGATGTCCATTTCTACATCGCTATAGGAAGAAGTTACTTTTATTATCCGTTATTGAAGGTATCAGTCGCTGAGACAGGAGATCAATGTGCAGGAACAGAAATGTTGATTATTTTTGAATAACATAATATGTCTTAGTAGTAATCAGGTTTTAAATCTAATCTAAGATCGTTTCTCCTGGACAACTTCTTGTATTGCAAGGACGAATTTCTATTTAAAATTGGGTATCCTGCAGAGAAAAACAATAATCAACTATACATAACTTGTAAACTGACTCGTTCCACCGCACTTCGATGAAAAGTTTCGAATGATCTACGGGACATGTAACTGAAGACTACAACAGAATCTTCACTGAAACCACACCTTCAGCGGAAAATCAGAGATGATAACCAAAACTTTTCGCGAAGTCACTCCCGAAAGCCGCCATTTCCTGTAGCATTGGTTGAACGTTACACCGAGCGACAAGTTTGCTCTGAATCTGATGGTATAGAGTAGCGTCGAAAGTGAGCGTGAAATTCGCCCTGGAATGCGTTCGGGGGCCAGGGACACAGACTTAAGGCGCTCTCGCCCTCACACATTGATACCAGTCGTCGTTGGCTGTGTTTTGTTTTTAGTGGAAGGGGATGAGACGCCAGGCGGAAGACGCGCGCCCGCTCCGTAACGGCGTCATTACGTTGAATTTAGGGCGACGGCAACGGGCCGAGAAGCTCCCCATTCTCTGCCGAGATGAAGCCGTGCGCTGACGACGTGCCGGCGCTCGGCTCACGCTGCGTTCACGTACTAAAGAACACTAGCTTTATTGTAACACCTTTTGCGGGCTGGATGGCAACGGATAAACAGTTTCCTTCCTCCCTAACCGTCTCTGATCTGACATTTTGCCGAAAGCGAGGGGATGTCCACTGTCAACTTCCTCACCACCATCATCATCTACAGTTTCTAGCTCCTGGCTGGGCCTGCCGACCTTCCAACATTATGTCTCAGTCTTCTCCATCTTCACACATTCCTTCACTCCAACAGTCCATCAGTTGCCCGGTCTTCCTGAAGGTCTCTTGTCTCATTTTGTCATTTCACGAGTCTGTCTCGTTATCAGACAGATTTCCTTCAACTTCTTCATACTACCATAGTACCTTGTCCATACCACCATAATGTCTTTTCTTCTGCATTCTTGCCTAGGCTTATATTTCTCTCATAGTCTTATTCTTTTATCCATTCAGGTTAGTCCTATATTGCTTATTTTGAAATTTTATGTCACAAGCCACTATCTTGATATTCAGCCTTTTCTTCATTACCCACCTTTCCAATATATACGTGAGTACTGGAGATAACATTCTCGGTATAACACTTGACTGCTTTTTGGTAGCACATTCTTCTCTACGCAGGCATCTTGCACTCTTCAGGAATCAATGTTCTTCACTTGCCCTTTCACTAATCTCCTTATAATGCCCTTCACTGCGTTCATTCATGCATTCCACTTTCTTTGGTGCTTGTTTTCCAATACCTATATCCGTTGCTATTATCACCTTATTCCTCGTTGTCACCATCTCTCTCTATCCACACTGTCCCACCATACACTTAGCTTTTCTTGTGCACTTTCTTTTCCATTTTCCCGTACTAGTGAATGATCTGCAAACATTAATGGTTTTATATTTTCGTCTCATATTTGTGCCACCATCTCTGGCAGTTTCTCGTCCACAATGGTGACGAAAAGGAGAAGGGGCAGTACATTTCTTTCTTCGGCCCATTTTTAAATTATAAACAGTATTCGCTTCTCCCACTGCCACTGCAAAGCAACAAATGTTGGAAATTTCATATGCAACTTCTATAAATTTTTTGCCAAAATATTATTTATGCGAAGAGAAGTACGAAGCGGCTATTAGTTAAGTCACTTTTCGTAACTGGGCCATGGTCTCTGGAAAACTGGTACAAAATATGTACGCAGAGCTGCAATTTTCTGTTACGTTGATGTCTTCGTGAACATACACGTTATTTAGTCAGCTGAAGCAAAATGATGGACCTCTTCTGTCTTTCATTTATTGTCATACATACACACTGAGGTGACAAAAGTCATGCAATACCTTGTAGTATCGTGTCGGGCGCCCTTTTACCGGACGTTGTCCAGCAACTGAAAGTGGCGTGGACTGAACAAGTCGTTGGAAGTCCCCTGCAGACAGAGATATTCAGCCATACTGCCTCTACAGCCGTCCGTAATCATGTAAGCGTTGCCGGTGCAGGATTTTGTGTACGAACTGACCTCTCCATTACGTCCCTAATATGTTCAACGGGATTCATGCTGGCCGATCTGTGTGGCCAAACCATTTTCTCGAATTGCCTAGAATGTTCTTCAATCCAGTCGTGAACAATTGTGGCTCAGTAACATCGTGCATTTCATCCATTATAATCCCATCGTTGAAAGACTGTAAATGATTTCCAAGTAGCATAACATAACCATTTCGAGTCAGTGGTATGCTTAGTTGGATCAGAGGACTCAATCCGTTCCATGTAAACACAGCCCACCATAACTGACCCACAACCAGCTTGCAAAATGCCATGTTGACAACTTGGGTCCATGGCTTCGTGGGGTATGCGCCACAATCGAACACTGTCACCGGTTCTTAAACTGAAATAGGGTCTCATACGACGGGACGACGGTTTTACAGTCGTCTAGGATCCAACTGACATAGTCATGAGCCCAGGAGAGGCGCTAAAGACGGTTTTACAGTCGTCTAGGATCCAACTGACATGGTCATGAGCCCAGGAGAGGCGCTGAAAACGGTGTCGTGCTGTTAGCAAAGGCAATCGCTACGGTCGTCTGCTTCCATAACCTATTAACGTCAAATTTCGCCGCACTGACCTAACGGATACGTTCGTCGTACGTTCCACATTCATATCTGAGGTTATGTGACGCAGTACTGCTTGTCTGTCAGCACTGACAATTCTACGCAAGCGCCGCTGCTCTCGGTCGTTGAGGCCGTCGGTCCCCGTGTTGTCCTTGGTGAGATGTAATTCCTTCAATCTCTTATTTTCGGCTTACTCTTGTGCATCTCGGAACATTGGATTCCCCATTCCAAAAGGGAATGTCCCATGCATCCAGCTCCAGCTGCTATTACGCATTAAATGTCTGATAATCACGTGGGACACCGTTTCACATGAAACACCTTAGCATATATAACTTCGTAGACGATGGTGAGACATGTAATTTAATATAAGGCACATAGGGTCACAAATTTCAGGAAATATCCCAAAGTGGATGGCAGATGTTGAACATGTGGCATCATTTCCAAAATACGGAGAGTATTTCCTGGCGCAAAGGAATGATTCAGTGATCCAATGCTTTCAGTTAAGCAAACGGTGTCACTATCCTCGCTATAAGTTACCAAAAGCAATTCTAATTTTGTGTTTATTTCCTTTCTACCCTCTTATTTTGTTTATTGACAATATGTTATAAAGAAAATGTAGCTTATTTACTGGTGATGACGCGATTCGATAGCTTATACTCATTTGCTTGTAACGCAATGTGGAAGGTTTTTCTTGTACAGTGCCTTAAAATAAACCAGTGGACACCGCGGCATCGCTAAATAAATTAAACCATTAATGCCGCACTGAAAACACATAATTGTCTCACGCAATCTCTACAATGTCTGCTTGGCGTATGAGTGAACTATTAATTTCCATGCGCACGTAGTTGCAGCAATGCTAATACTTCGATTGAGATGATCAGCGCAACAGACCTATAGTACACCCGCTGAGCGAGCGGCAACGTACGTCACCTGGTGACGTCATGTATTCAACATTTGTCATCAACTTTGGGGTCCTTCCGGACATTTGCGACGCCATTTGTCTTATCTTCTAAAATCCGTATGTTAAGATGTATTAGCACTTGCATCTTTATGCTATAAAACAGATCTCTTCTACTGCAAGGTTTCTTCTTTCCATTTTTTAGGAGGAGGAAGTATTGACAAACATAAGAAAATATGTCAAGTAAACATTAGATCTAAAAGCATACTTTATGAGATATGAGCACTTGTTCATCTTCCCTAGTGTAAAACACAGCTCGTAAAAGGTATGTATTTTAAAGCTCACGATTAAGAAGCACTCCTTATTGTTTTTTTTTTACATTGCATCCTCCAAAAATTTCAGAGGCAGTGTACTAGCAACAGAAGAGATGTTTCATTGTATGGAAAATGAACAAATTCTTGTACCTCTTAAAGTATGCTCAATGAAGCCCTTATTGGTTAGATGTTTTCCTCTTGTTTTAGTGTAAGGAACCTGCCCATAAGGTTTGTCGGTGTTTTCGTGTCTTTTTTGAGGGCGGGGGGGGGGGGGAGACATTGTATATATACATCTAAAACATGCATAGCAAGTAATGCGGGAATGGAAAGTTCTGTTGATGTGCGGTTTTTATAGAATGGATTGGTAGTCCTGGGCTCGTACTGTAAGCCAATAGACAGATTGTGGTTGAATTCCTCGTGCTAACATACGCTTTTTAAATATAACAATGCCTATTGACATTAACAAACTACACTATGTGATCAAAAGTATGCGGACACCTGACTGAAAATGACTTAAAAGTTCGTGGCGCCCTCCATCGATAATTCTGTAATTCAATATGGAGCTGGCCCACCCTTAGCCTTCACGACAGCTTCCACTCTCAGAGTCAGGTGCTGGAAGGTTTCTTCGGAAATGGCAGCCCATTCTTCACGGAGTGCTGCACTGAGGTATCGACGTCGGTCGGTGAGGCCTTATTTCCACCTGCAGGCCGTATTCTGTAGCGGCGTACAGCTAAATGTGTACTTGTGGTGAGGGGTTACAGTCTGTGCATGTTCTTAAATATAGCGCATAAGTAGCGTGAAGCAGGTGAATGCGTGGTCTCAACGAAATTACAATTTTGCTGATTACACAGATGTACAGTTTTAAATCATCTTAACCGTTTAACGAAATTTAAGCCCAAGTTCTGATCTCTGCGAGCTTCCATACTAATCCAGAATTAATGCTGTCGTGACTCTACATCTCGCTCGAATTATTCTGTTTAATTAATTGCCGATCTGCTGATGGCTAATAAGGTGAGATCAGATCCCCTATGCCGTCAATGCTAAATTCTTTCAACTGTAACCCATTATTTTTAAAACTATGGAAGATGTAACAACCAAATTTTTACCAATTGATTATCTGCATGTACACTCCCGGAAATTGAAATAAGAACACCGTGAATTCATTGTCCCAGGAAGGGGAAACGTTATTGACACATTCCTGGGGTCAGATACATCACATGATCACACTGACAGAACCACAAGCACATAGACACAGGCAACAGAGCATGCACAATGTCGGCACTAGTACAGTGTATATCCACCTTTCGCAGGAATGCAGGCTGCTATTCTCCCATGGAGACGATCGTAGAGATGCTGGATGTAGTCCTGTGGAACGGCTTGCCATGCCATTTCCACCTGGCGCCTCAGTTGGACCAGCGTTCGTGCTGGACTTGCAGACCGCGTGAGACGACGCTTCATCCAGTCCCAAACATGCTCAATGGGGGACAGATCCGGAGATCTTGCTGGCCAGGGTAGTTGACTTACACCTTCTAGAGCACGTTGGGTGGCACGGGATACATGCGGACGTGCATTGTCCTGTTGGAACAGCAAGTTCCCTTGCCTGTCTAGGAATGGTAGAACGATGGGTTCGATGACGGCCTAACGGTGTGCGGGACCGTAGCCCAGCTTCATGGAGACGGTTGCGAATGGTCCTCGCCGATACCCCAGGAGCAACAGTGTCCCTAATTTGCTGGGAAGTGGCGGTGCGGTCCCCTACGGCACTGCGTAGGATCCTACGGTCTTGGCGTGCATCCGTGCGTCGCTGCGGTCCGGTCCCAGGTCGACGGGCACGTGCACCTTCCGCCGACCACTGGCGACAACATCGATGTACTGTGGAGACCTCACGCCCCACGTGTTGAGCAATTCGGCGGTACGTCCACCCGGCCTCCCGCATGCCCACTATACGCCCTCGCTCAAAGTCCGTCAACTGCACATACGGTTCACGTCCACGCTGTAGCGGCATGCTACCAGTGTTAAAGACTGCGATGGAGCTCCGTATGCCACGGCAAACTGGCTGACACTGACGGCGGCGGTGCACAAATGCTGCGCAGCTAGCGCCATTCGACGGCCAACACCGCGTTTCCTGGTGTGTCCGCTGTGCCGTGCGTGTGATCATTGCTTGTGCAGCCCTCTCGCAGTGTCCGGAGCAAGTATGGTGGGTCTGACACACCGGTGTCAATGTGTTCTTTTTTCCATTTCCAGGAGTGTATTTAGTTCACTAATTTAGAATGGAAAAAGTATACATAGTGGAAATTGTGATACAATTTTTTATAAATATGCCTGTTTATTTGAACAAATTATTGTGTTTTATACAACACAGAATCAATTATATAACTCTTAAAAAAGTGATTGTAGACCTATATAATCACTTCCTCTATACAAACAATCCCCGTAAGTTTTGTGTTTATATGTTTGTAGGTTCATGAGAAAATGGGTCTTTTGCATGAAAATTTACAGTTTTGAGAAAATTTAAGTTTAAGTATGAAATCTATAAAAGCACACCTCTCTTATTACAAAAACTGGCTAAAAGCAGCCTACTCCGTAATCTGATCCTTCTTCTTCACCTAAATTCTTCATTCTTATCTACTTTCTGGCCTCCTTGGTCAGTTGATGAGCAGAAATTTCAACTTTACGCACTCTTAATCACTCCATAGCTCCCAATGAAGTTGCCATATGCTGCCCTACATTTATTCCCAGCTGATCCAGGACCTTTAATTTCCCATAGTTCCCATCATTGAAAGAAATAACTGCATCACACACACACCTAATCTTGAGGTTTTTATGCCTACAAATACCATTATCAGGATCTGTGTCCAAACAACATTGTTAAATGCCTCTTTAACATTCCGTGTCTTACCATGGAGGTATTTCTTTAGCAAGTCCGGTTGTGCTGTCTCTGAACATAGGCGTCGATTAGTGCTTCAGGTACTGAATGTTTATGTTTAAATGCATCTAATTTTCTCTGCTTTTCTATACTTGCACAAAGTATCTGGCGCAGGCGGGCACAAGCTACGCACAGGGTTAGTATCTGTGGATAGCCTGTGACAGTATGTTGCCTACACTGCTCTATTCATGCTTTCCAAATTGTGTGTGTTTTCTCTTATGGCTTTTCCACAGTATTCCTGAAATTCATCAGTAACTTTATCAATAAGCCTTCCAGCATATTTTATACTTTTACCATCTGACAATTTGGTGTCGCCAGTTTTCTTTTTCAGGTGCCGAAGGCGGGCTCCCATCCTTTTCTTTACATGGCCTACACATTCAAGTTCTGTAATAGGTTCATCATAGGATTTGCTTTTCAAAATAGTGTTGGAAGATTTACAGTCTCCATCTTCCAGATATTTCATATATCAAACACCTCACTCTGATTGTGATCGACGAATAATAGCCATAGCTGCGGCAGCCTCCATACTACCACTTGATCCCTTATAGTTCTTTGTACACAAAGGCCTATGGACAATATTTTTCTCCTCATTATCACCAACTAAGGTGCAACCCTGCCAATATTTGGTAAGAAGTTCAAAGCCTAGAACCTTACCAGTATCAACACTTGTTGCAGTAGCAAAGCCATTTTTGGAAGTGTGGCCTCTTTTTTTGTCATGACCCACCAAATGCTACAGTGGTATCTGTTACACCACCATTCTCATTGACTGCTTCCACAGCTGCAGTTTTCATGCGTTCTGTTGCAACAGAGTCAATATATTTGCCAATAGTATCTGTGTACTTCTCATGTTGTGTGGGAGGGTTTGGTAGATTCAGGAGAGCTCAAAGTAGACTACCACTGCTACTACCTTTCCCAAGATACCTAAGCCCATATACTAACCTCACATTGGCTTCATATACTTCATTGATGAGCATTTGGTAGAAATTGGAAATGATTTTTTAACACCACAACTTTTGCATATAATTTTAAGTTTACACACTATTCCATTCCTTGCAGTCACATCTTCTGAAAGCACTATATCTCCACCACATAGCTTGTATACTAAAGTCTCTTTCAACACTGCTGTTACAATATTTAAATCTGTAATTATATTCACACCACTGCATTCATGGGCTGCTAGTGCATCTCCTTCACACTAAGTTTGCAATTTACTTTTCGATGCACTGGGAGGAGTGCCAACAGTCTTCTCTCCTTTACAGCTACTATTTTGGGTCCGTTCACAATTATGCACTATTGGTGAAGTTCTATAGTACCTATTTCCTTTGTTTTGGAGTCTATTGCAGATACCTTTTGGTTTTGTCGTTTTAAGAAGAGCAACAACACACATTAGTTTCACTATAAACACAGCAAACTACCAAACAAGTAAACAATTCCTTTGTTTTCAAAAACATACAACTGTATAGGCAAAGAATATTAAATAATCACTGCAGCCAATCCATGGTAACAATCCCAAAGAGAAAGAAGAAAAATCACAGCCTTATAGTGCATGTAGTTAGTGAGATCTGAATACAAATCTGAGAGGACGAAAAATCAATGTAGACATCACGATGTGTCAAGTAAAAGTTAAAAAAAAACATTAAAAATACAGTTCAATGGACTTTTTTTCAAAAATTATGGGCCAACATGTCCAGGAAAGTCCAAATATTTATATAGAATAAAAAGAACGAAATTAATGTTTTTTTTTTAATTTGGGGCCTGATCTCACCTTAAAATAAAATGTGAGTTACTTAAATTGTGGTGGATATGTAAGTGAGGTGCACCTTAAATATATTTGAATGATTTTGGGAGAAGTAATGTGGTCACATGAATCTTTAGCATCCGGCGAGGTAATTCCATACATGATCCATGGCAAATAATAAGACTTGTCACTGCTCTACCTTGATTTTCGTTAAGATTTGTGTTCCTGTTTACCACATGTAATTTTAATGAAATAAAATAGATTCATAAACAGTGGTCAGGATATGCGTACTTTTTTTGCTACAGCTGTGGTGCAATGGTAGCAGATTGCGATTTTACAGCAATTATCAACATAAACTGTCGCCTCCTCTTTACAGACGATGACGATAATTCGGGAACATTATGACCTAACTGATATAATTCGTCTGTGACAGCAGAATTTATATGTTTTCCATTGTTTTTTTCTGATAGTCTGTCAGTTCGATCGAAGTTTCGTGCTCCACCGATTACGGTTAAATATTCATCTTTTCCTGTTCCATCTTTCTTGGTAAACATCAGACTAAACATTAAAAATTATAATTTGTCTTCATATATAATTACATTGTTTCCTGTTGACTTTTACTGCATTACATCGTCCTTAATTAATTTTGTTATTAGATTTGTTGACCTCTTATTGGTCGCCCCTTCTGAGTTTTGTCCTTACATTGCATGTTTTTACTTTATGATATCTTACTGTAAGAGTTGTTCTCATCATATCCTCTTTCTTTTCAGCGGAGTTTTAAAGTTACATATTTTCAGTAAATCTCTTAAGTTATACTGTCCTCTTAAACACTCCATGATATGTATTGATTGCCTTATTAAATATACACCCATATTAGTGTCACCAGGAATTCACTCTACGTTTGATAATCTTTTGCTTAATTTCACTCTTACTTGACTTTCGAACATCTCATTCGACAAGACAGGAAATTTATATTAACGTCGAGATGTTTAAAGACACAGCACTAGCCCAATGCAAAATCTTTTAGGAGGAAATCGGTCATGGTTTGTTTGAAGAAACGGTACTGGCATTTCCCGATAAAAAATGTTTAGATTGCTGATGAATTGCGTTGAATTGTCTTCGGTGTTGAATCGCGGTTCTGTACTACCAAGATGACCATCGGCGGAGAGTATGGTGACAAATTGGGGAACCATCCCATTCTTCCGATATTTTAGACATGCTCGGAGGTGTCACTCCTGGTTTCTCGGTGTGGTAATCCATCGGGTATGACTTCAGGTTACAGTCAAAAAATGGTTCAAATGGCTCTGAGCACTATGGGACTTAACAGCTGAGGTCATCAGTCCCCTAGAACTTATAACTACTTAAACCTAACTAACCTAAGGATATCACACACATCCATGCCCGAGGCAGGATTCGAACCTGCGACCGTAGCGGTCTCGCGGTTCCAGACTGACGCGACTGGAACCGCACGGCCACAGCGGCCGGCGGTTACAGTCAGGAGTGACTGAGGGAGAGATCTGGCTCCACAACGATCAGTCACGGATACCTGGCATCCTCATGCAACAATGTCATGGTGCCATTTTTCAACCGAAGAACGCACGTCATCACATGGCGCGTGCCTGTGTGAAGTGCGTGCACTGTGTTGAGGTACTCCCGTGGCCAGCGAGATCCCCAGATCTGACAGAACATGTGTTGGAATAACTTCATCTTAGGACGAATATCCAGGATTTCAAAGACCTTTTACGACAGTTATGTATCAGCTTGTGCAGGTGAGGATATCATGTATTTATGACACCCTTGCCATCCGAATAAGTCCATGCTTCCACGCCAGAGGGGGGTGCGACGTCACATAGATAAGTGTGGCCATTTTGCAAATTTCTTTCTAAATTTGACTCTAATTTGTAATTACTGAAATAACATCTCCCATTCTCTCTGTCCGAGAAGCCTCATTTCGTTACGTCGTCCCAGTTCATTGTTTCACTTCTTTTATCAGACACTGTCCTCCAAAGTTAGAAACACCAAGTGATTAAGGACAAAGGAAACGAAATACATTATAAAATTGCGTTTTACTGTTTTCTAGATGTTTATTAAGCTTAAACAGTACTATTAAATTTTAGATTCCTTAGAATAGCCACTGCCTTGCTTACTCTTGACATGCGATGGGTCAGTTTTTCCAGGGTTTCTGTTGGAATTGCTGCAGGACCTCCCACAAGTGTGTTCCACTCGTGATTCCCCGTTTACAGATCCTGAGATCCAACCCATCTCATAGTAGATCGATTGAATTACAATCAGGGGATTGGAGAGGTCACTTTATGTTTTTAAAATCTTGCTGAAACTCTAGACACGTGACACAATGCAAATGGGATGAATGTTTTGGGTCGTTTTCTTGATGAAAGATGATCTCTTTGTCAATTAAATGCAAACCAGATTTCTTGGCTTGTCACTGGAGGATGGTAGGATAGTTCTTTTGGTTCGTTTTTCCATCTACTTTCACCATATCTCCGACTTTATTCCCTCCAAAAGAAACCCGTGCCCTCATGCAATCCGCTTCACGGTTCAAAGTTGGAATTATGCACTGAGGATTCAAGCGCTCATCTGGTTAACGGCTTACGAATTGATGGCATCGGCTTCCAGATATTTCATAAGTGAGTAAGACTGTTTTTCGTGGCCCATTGAACCCTTTTCTTCTCGTTAACAGGGTGCAACGATGTTTTCCTTGGTGCTACATGACAATGGAATTGTTCCCTGCCCGGTGCCGTCTCACTGTTGACTCACCCGCTGCTGTGTGAGCAATTATGATCAGTCCAGCAGTCAGTTCATGGACAGTTTTGAATCCATTGCGTTTACTCGTCACTCGTTTCCTGCCGTCATATTTTCCCGAGTGCTCACGAGTGAGGACGATCGTCATATGAGCTTGTATCTCGATGCTTGTGTTTGGTTTTGGCAATCCAATGATAGAAATCTTTATTTTATTTGATATCGAACACTATTGCCTTCGTTGTGCAAAGTGATTACCCTTAACAGTGAATCATAAGGAATCTGGCACATTTGGGCAATTTTCAGTAGCTTTCACTGCGTGTAGTACCTTCTTTCGCGGCGCGTTCATACAAACGGAACTACAGCTGAAAAGAACTGTGAACAACGTATCTCAACACAACCCGGCCCCTACTTGAGCCACCTGCCGTGTTTAGTAGAACTGCTTGCACAGATACAGTCAGTTTACAAAAAACTGAGCAGTACCGATATGTAAGTACATGTACAATAATTGTGTGTACATTCCTTTAAGTGTCATTATTAATCGATGTCTGCCGGCCGCTGCATTTTTAACAGTTAATTGAGCATCCTATTCTGTATTTTAACCAATTATTCACGTAGATCACTCCCATTTCGCTCCATTGTAATACGGAGTGTGGTGTTTCCAAAGTAATGGAGGGTAGAGCACATAATATAAAAAAAAAATTATAATGAATCGAGCGACAGTGGAAACATTTAATGTGGCATATTTCAAAGAGCTTATAATGCAACGAGTCGCTCTAGACGATCCAGCGAAGCTCCTGAAGCATTATAGAGGTAGCGGGTAGAGGGGGGGGGGGGAGACGTGTGCCACGGGACTCCGGCCTAGAAGGCGCAGGCGCAGACAGCGCTGTGCCTCCCAGTAGGAGGCGCTAATGACGCAGACAGATAGGCGCGTCGTCGCCGCCCTTTGAGAGAGCCGCCGCCGCCGTGACCCTTCATTAATCTCCGCTTCTGGCGCCGCTAATACGTTTAAGAAGTGCCCGCCGCGGGGCGAGGTCTCGCGACGAGACGCGGCGTCGCCGTGGAGCTGCCAGAGGCCGTGAAAGCCGGCCGGCTTCCCTTTGCCGTGTGGCTGACTGGAACGGAAGACTGCAGCAAAATAAAGCGCCGGAGACACGGCCACTCCGGAAGGACGTCTTAATAGCCATCCGCCGCCCCTGCGGACTCGTTGCCGCTGGCGGCGTATTTTTGGAAGTCCTTTGAAGATGATTTATTTTATGTGAGACGCCTCTACCGAGAGCGCAGTGCGAAGACACTCTCTGGCCATTTCAAGCATGTTTAGCGAGCACTTCTTTCAAGCGACGGGCGTTATGGTCCAGTGGCTAGAGTCTTGAGCAACATAGATCTCCAGCTTTGGTTCCAGTCATGGCCTCAAAAACGCATATGGCAGCATCACACTGGGTTTCAATTTATCTGTGTTATTTTTAATGCCTGATAGTGGGTATTTTGCACAGTTTTGTAATCAGTTCACTCCTTCTAGAACATAAGCTCACTATAAGGCGACGATGTGCACTATCCAATAAAACGTATCTGGACATCAGCAAGTGGACATTAATACGAAACGTGTCCACCTGCATGATGGCTATAAATCTGTTTTGAATTGTTTCAGTGACGTGTCTGAATACCTGTGGAGAAATGGCAGCCCATTCTTCCTCTTGAGCCAAGAAAAGATGAGAGAGGGTAGTGATGTTGGACGCTGTAATCTGGAGCTAATTCAACGTTCTTACTCATGCCATGCGATAACATTAAGAGAGCAACTGGGATTCCAACGTTAAATACGCAGGAAAGAGGGAATAGGTGGAAAGTGTAAATGGTTCAAATGGCTCTGAGCACTTTGGGACTTAACTTCTGAGGTCATCAGTCCCCTAGAACGTAGAACTACTTAAACCGAAGGACATCACACACATCCATACTCGAGGCAGGATTGGAACCTGGAAAGTGTACATCGATGGCCTCTGTGGGGCAGAGGACATGTTTGATGACTTAATACACTCCTGGAAATTGAAATAAGAACACCGTGAATTCATTGTCCCAGGAAGGGGAAACTTTATTGACACATTCCTGGGGTCAGATACATCACATGATCACACTGACAGAACCACAAGCACATAGACACAGGCAACAGAGCATGCACAATGTCGGCACTAGTACAGTGTATATCCACCTTTCGCAGCAATGCAGGCTGCTATTCTCCCATGGAGACGATCGTAGAGATGCTGGATGTAGTCCTGTGGAACGGCTTGCCATGCCATTTCCACCTGGCGCCTCAGTTGGACCAGCGTTCGTGCTGGACTTGCAGACCGCGTGAGACGACGCTTCATCCAGTCCCAAACATGCTCAATGGGGGACAGATCCGGAGATCTTGCTGGCCAGGGTAGTTGACTTACACCTTCTAGAGCACGTTGGGTGGCACGGGATACATGCGGACGTGCATTGTCCTGTTGGAACAGCAAGTTCCCTTGCCTGTCTAGGAATGGTAGAACGATGGGTTCGATGACGGTTTGGATGTACCGTGCACTATTCAGTGTCCCCTCGACGATCACCAGTGGTGTACGGCCAGTGTAGGAGATCGCTCCCCACACCATGTTGCCGGGTGTTGGCCCTGTGTGCCTCGGTCGTATGCAGTCCTGATTGTGGCGCTCACCTGCACGGCGCCAAACACGCATACGACCATCATTGGCACCAAGGCAGAAGCGACTCTCATCGCTGAAGACGACACGTCTCCATTCGTCCCTCCATTCACGCCTGTCGCGACACCACTGGAGGCGGGCTGCACAATGTTGGGGCGTGAGCGGAAGACGGCCTAACGGTGTGCGGGACCGTAGCCCAGCTTCATGGAGACGGTTGCGAATGGTCCTCGCCGATACCCCAGGAGCAACAGTGTCCCTAATTTGCTGGGAAGTGGCGGTGCGGTCCCCTACGGCACTGCGTAGGATCCTACGGTCTTGGCGTGCATCCGTGCGTCGCTGCGGTCCGGTCCCAGGTCGACGGGCACGTGCACCTTCCGCCGACCACTGGCGACAACATCGATGTACTGTGGAGACCTCACGCCCCACGTGTTGAGCAATTCGGCGGTACGTCCACCCGGCCTCCCGCATGCCCACTATACGCCCTCGCTCAAAGTCCGTCAACTGCACATACGGTTCACGTCCACGCTGTCGCGGCATGCTACCAGTGTTAAAGACTGCGATGGAGCTCCGTATGCCACGGCAAACTGGCTGACACTGACGGCGGCGGTGCACAAATGCTGCGCAGCTAGCGCCATTCGACGGCCAACACCGCGGTTCCTGGTGTGTCCGCTGTGCCGTGCGTGTGATCATTGCTTGTACAGCCCTCTCGCAGTGTCCGGAGCAAGTATGGTGGGTCTGACACACCGGTGTCAATGTGTTCTTTTTTTCCATTTCCAGGAGTGTAGATGAAGAAACAGGAGACGACGGAGAAGAGACAGGAGATTCAGTACTAGAATCAGAATTTAAAAGAGCTTTCCAAGACGTGAGATCAAATGAAGCAGAAGGGATAGGTAACAGTCCATCAGAATTCCTAAAATCACAGGGAAAAGTGACAACAGACCGACTGTTCACGTTGGTGTATAGAATGTATGAGACTGGCGATATACCATGAGGCTTTCGGAAAAACATGATCCTTACCTTTCCGAAAATAGCAAGAGCTAACAAGTTCGAGAGTTGTCGCATAATCTGCTCAGCAGCTCATGCATGTGTGTTCCTGATAAGAACAGCATACAGGAGAATGAAAAATAAAATATAGGATCTGTTAGATTACGATAAGTTTAGCTTTAGGAAAGGTAAAGACACCATAGAGGCAGTTTTGATGTTGAGGTTGATAATGGAAGCATGACCAAAGAAACATCAGGACACGTCCATAGGATTTGTCGACCTGGAAAAGCGCTCAACATTGTAAAATGCTGTAAGATTCTGAGAAAAACAGGGTCATTTAATAGGGAAAGACGGGTAGTGTACAACACGTACAAGACACAAGAGGGAACAATAAGAGTGGTAGACCAAGAACGAAACTGGATTAAAAAGAATGTAAGATAGCAATTTAGTCTGGGCCTTATGTTTCAATCTGTACATCGAAAAATCTGTACGGAAATAAATGAAAGCTTCAAGAGTGGGATTAAAATTCAGGAAGAGATGATATCAATGATGTCGCTGATGACATTGTTATCGTCAGAGAAAGTTGAGAATTATTGTGATTTTGGAATGGAATGAGCAGTCGAATGAGCACAGAATATTAACTAAGAGTAAATCGAAGAAAGGCAAAGTTAATCAGAAATGTGAACGGCGACAAACATAATATCACAAATAGAGATCACGAAGTAGTCGAAGTTAAGGAATTCTGCTAGCTAGGGAGCAAGGAGGAGACAAAAAGCAGACTAGCATTATCATAAAGGTCATTCCTGTCCAAGAGAAGTCGTATGCTAGTATCAAATATAGGCCTACATTTGAGGAAGGAATTTTTGAGAATTTAGATTTGGAGCACACCTTTCTGTGGTAGTGAAGGATAGACTGTGGGTAAATAGAAACAGAGTCCTAGCATTGGAAATGTGGTGCTATAGAAGAACTACGAAAATTAGGTGGACAGATGAGGTAAGGAATGAGGAAATTCCCCGCGGAATTGGTGAGGAAATGAATGTGCAGGGAGCACTGAGGATAAGAAGGGACAGTATGATAGGACCTGTATTAAGACATCAGGGGTTAACTTCTGCGATACTAGAGGGGACTGTAGAGGCTAAAATCTGTAGAGGCGAACAGAGCTCGCAACACATCAAACTAATAATGGAGAACGTAGCTTGCATTTCCTACTCTGACGTCCGACGGTTGGCACAAAAGAGCAATTCATGACAGGTCACATAAAAAAGAGACCTCGTTCCAAAGGTATGCCATTGGGTTCAGATCAGGAATCTGTACAGGCCACTCCATATTATTCTTCATACAAAAAAAGTGCACCACAGATAGTCCTGTATGGCAGGATGGACTGCCATGCTGACACAGCTATAATCTCTGAGAGCTCTTCCGGGGCCTGTTATCCGTGGCCGAGGCGGAATGGTAGCGGTGATGGCTGGTGTGGGTTCTCGGTCTGTTGTCAGCCTACCAACGAGGAAGGGACACATTGTCTGCTGGAGTATCTTGGGCAGCAGCGGGCTTGTTTGTCGGAACTTTGCCCGCGACTGTGAGCCCTGAGCCGCGCCCACCGAGTGCCGACTGTTAGTTCGCTTGCCACTTCTCGGTAGCGTACACGCAGCATGGCACCCTTATTGATGTTGTGACATACCCATATCGAATGCAGGCTGTCTGCCTATCAATACATTGGTACCGTGTAGCAAATACGATGCACGAATGGACGGATTCTGCGGACTCACCGGCAGTCGGTGTGAGCTGTTGGCTTAGCGATTTCCTCGCTGCTGTGAGTGGCGTGCATCGCATGGTTACCCACGTTACCCACACGCTACACCTGTCACATCCCTAATGGTGTGCATGCTAAACTGATGGCGTCAGATTAGCATGGTGCTCAGACGTGACTAAAAGAGATCGATCATGCAGGTGAGTGGCATTGTTCTGTTGCCCGCTGTGGTTCGCATGGCGTTGTGGTTATTTTCTTGTGGCTTTGATTTTATGTTTGTGTAATTTACTGAGTTGTGTTGAAACCACTGAGCTATTGTTCTTGTTGAACTGTGTATCTCAGTGTGTGGGGTTTTCGCAGAAGTGGGTAGCCCGTTTTGTTGTTTGCTCCATTCCTGTTTTATTGAGAGGTTAAAATGTGAATTTTCCCACCATTCCAGAAACCATTAATTATTTCATGGTGTTGCGTTTTTTTGCGTCGCTGCACTTTGTTGGGCGGTTTGGATCGTTTATTATTTCATTCTCCTCCCATATCAGTATTTTATTATGATTTCGTTTGCATATTTCACCTTCCTTTCCTGACAGGAAGCAGAACTGCATTGTGTTTATTCTCTTACTGTACATTATTTTGTCATTAAACGCGGAATCGTCAACTTCCCCTAAACATTTTTGTATGTAAGACAATAATTTAAGTACTGTGGCTCATTATTTTCATGAAATATAGGTACTAAAGTATTTGGAACGACTTTCTAATACCTGCTGTAATCCATATCTCTATGTAGTATGCTAATATTGATGTGGATACTTTTTAGAATATCTTCACTTTAAACAATGGGTATTTGGGAAGTCCTGCATTTGCATTGGTTTCTGCATTTACTTCATCCAATCTTTTGTTTTCCAATTCTGTTGAAAAATCTTGTATTTGGATTTTTTGTAGGTCTGCAATTTATGAATTTTCTGTCTTACTCGGTTTTAACGCTATTACTTCACAGTAACGCGCCGACATCTAAGATTTTTTATAGCTACATCACGTCTTTCCATGTCCATGTCCATGTATTTTGTGACCACATGACCGATTACCGAAGTATCACGTAGTAACCCGTTTTACAATATTAATCAACAGGGACATGCCAAAATTGTTAATTACGATAATATTTGTGAGCGTGGTTCTGATTTCATTTGTGGTATTCGTGTTTGCTCCTGTACATATAATTATGTTCAATTTTGTAGTCGAAATTTATATAGGAATTCTGTAAATTTATTGAAGAAAGTGTCCACACTACCACTGGGTGTTCAATGAATAATTTCTTGTTGATGTCAAGCCTTCTCAGTTCAATTGCTGATGCTTCAACGTGTTAGTCATCACTTACTGTGCTCAGCTCAGGCCTTGTGTTGTTCTTCTGATATAAATGCATGCTCCTCCACCATTTTAAATAGTTCAAATATCCTATTTTAAGTGAGGGATGTCTTTAACTAGCGGTACATTACCATGAATGCTGTGCAAGCGACATAGTAAACTAAATCAGAAGCATCCGACCGTTTATTTTCTGATAAATAAGCGGAAGGAGGAAGCAGTAAATGCTATATTTGAATCTTAAATTAAATTTTCCCTAAGACATTTAAGTCTCTAACCTATCTACTATAATGTTGGACGCTGAAGAAGTAAATTAAAGTTTGTACTGCAGCCGGGACTCGAAGTTGGGTCTTCTTGTTTACTAGGCAGATATACTGACCATTACACCACCACAACATTATGGTCAACATACCTCTACGAACTAACCAAGTCATAACCCTCCCCAACACAAACTCCAGTTGACAATTCCCTTTATATTGTCACTATTACCAGGGCTCTCCGACATTGGAATAGCACCCCAGCATTAGACGTAATGGGGAAGTGCTGTACTACATGTGATCGTACAGAGCTTAAATTAACTTTTCCCTGAGACATTAAGTGTATAATTTATCTACAAATTTTAATTCATTTCTTCAGCTTCCAACGTTATCGTTGATAAATTGCAGACTTCAATGTTTCAGGGAATATTTAATTTAAGATCTATAAGATCACATGTAGTACAGCATTTCCCCATTACGTCCTATGCTGGGGTGCTATTCCAATGTCGGGGAGTACTGGTAATAGTGACAATATAAGGGGAGATGTATTTGGATTCGGTAGTTCGTGCAGCTATGTTGACTATAATGCTGTGGCGGTGTGACGGTCAGCATATTTGCCTCGTAAAAAAGAAGACGTAGGTTCGAGTCCCGGCCGCAGCACAAATTTTAATTCGTGTCTTCAGCTTCCAATGTTAAAAAACAATGTTCTGTTGGCCTGCCTCTTCAAGAAAACCAGAAGATTAAAAGACATAATATGAATGTATAAAGACTCCGACGATTTAACATGATGTTTAAATTCTCCGCTTTTCTTACAAAAACTTGAGTGAGAAACTGAATTTAATAGGACAAGAAGTTTAATCATTTTCTCAGTAATGCTAGGAGAGGAAAAAAAGATAAGCATGAAAAATATAAAGAAGTAAACAAAAAAATAAAAATAGACAGTTAACGATGATGTGTATAGCCAGAACTAAGTCTATATAAAAAGTGAATGAATATTCTTCTTACAAAACGGTCAGCAGAGCCTCGCCTTGGAACTGTGGGCTAACACACTAGCAGCAATATCTTCATTTTCCTATCATTTTGCACATTCCTAGAACTATATATCGGTTGAATTGCGCTGCACATTTCCTGCACCTAGTTCTGCCGCTGAATCTTCTGCACTTAACTATGGCAGTGGCTGATACCTGTTCTTAGTGTTTATAATTAAAGTATTCGATTACATCTCTTCTCTCTGCCTTCCCACCAACTGCCAGTTTCCAGCTACCTTCCTCCACTCAGTATCCCTGATCCTCTACTCATCAAAAATTCCAAAGGTCGTTGGTCCATACAGACCTCAGTCACTTGCACAAATAAACAATAGTGAAATTTCAAAAAATCCCACACAACGAAGAATGCTTCTAATTCAGTAATATAATACCTACACTCACACTTAGTTAGACCTGGCACACAGTAGCGTTAGTATGATGTTTCACAACACTGTCGACTTCAAACTCTTGAAATGGTTTTTCCCAGACCCGTCTATAACTGCCTGTACAAAGACAAAAATCTCTATTTAAATCAAGATGTGAGAGGGGAGGAGCTCCCAGAAAATTCTGTTTCACACTCTCAAATTCAGGTTGTACCTAGGCATCCCCATCTCAAGAAGTGATCTTACCCGTAAAGCACATACTCATGGCGTACCCAAAATGTTCAAGTCCTAGAAACTGTTATAAAAATTTGGTAATACCAGAAAAGTCGAATTTGTTTCGTCGTTGTAGCAACAGTAACATTAGGAACAGCCTCAGTCATTTCTGGATCAGGTTGAAGTCCTGGTGCCCTCACAATATGTCCAAAAAACTTAACTTAACTTCTAAGAAATTCCATCATAATGCTTCAATACGTTTCACAACCTGTTTAAGACTCATTACACTCCTTATAACTCCCCCAGCAATTAACATATTATTGGTGATAAGATTCATAGCGATCAATTTCATTTACAAATAAACAGGCAGAATACTCTTAAAACTCCAAGTAATGCAGCCAAAATAACATTCAACTCAAAGGGCAAATTGCAAAATTAATAACAAGAGCCATAACACAAAATGCCGTATATTTTGGACAAGAGGGATGCAGCTAAATTAGCCAATGGCTTCCTCTTAAGTCTGTGGGAGCTCATCCGGAATAGATCAGCTTACAGTTCACTTACTGTATTTATCTGTTTGGAATCCAACACCAACCTAATAATATCACTTCCCTTCAGCACAACTAACAAAAGATAAGTTTAGAAGCACACAGAAGTTTCAGTGACACCTTGTTGCAACATTTTCTCAACCTGTGCCTCATATCTGTTCTTGTAAACTAATGATATGAGTTAGGGTTCAACAAAAAGTTTCTTAATGTTGAACTGATAATAAACAGGACTTACCATCCCTGACTGCTCTGTAAACATTAATGAATGACGTCACAGAACGTTAAATAAATATCTGCCTCCTCAACAAAGTTAACCTGACTCTAAATTTCTTGTAAATTACAGTCATGTCTTTGGCAATCTAGCATTATAATTGCATGAATGCCATCCTCAATCAAAACAGATTTTGACTCGAAAGACAATGCAGAACTGGTGAGAAACTTAGGACAATGCCTTGAAATCTTCCCTCAGCTCAATCAACGGACATTTAATTGAATGTAGCATTGTCACTCTCATCCTTATTTCAGTGCTTGATGTACAATCACAAAATTTGTAGAAAATGTATATCCTTGACACAGAAATACGTTAGCCTTCACTCCAAGATTTATTCTGAAACATGTTCCTTCACCTTAGTACACATCAAAGACTGAAAACATTTCAGAAATACTAAGCTACTCGGCAAAGATGCCTTGCTTCCTATAACCAAAACACAAGACAAAATAACGCTTTTCACATAAGTTTGTTAAAGCGGACTCACGAAAGAATTAACGTTTTCCTATCCCATTCAATAAGATCTTCCTCTCATCTTCAAAGTTCCATATGCGCAATATAAAATTCTCATTGTTTTTCGTATTTCCCGACCCGGACTGTATGCCCTGAACAATTGTCAGTCTCATATCAGTAAGTTCCCTGAAAACACGTTACTCCATGGGTGAGCTGCTCAAAGTTGAATGCCCTGTAAATGTGAAGACCCACTGAAGTCCTTGTAGAGACGGCCAGGAGCCTTCCATTGCGACTGTGTGGGGGCAGATTCACAACTGAAGAGTCTTGAGGATAATATAGCAAGCCCATGAACCATCACTGTGTAGTCAGTGTTGCTGCATGTTGTAAGTCCCTGAGCCACCACTTGTGCACCCACAATTTTTTTTTGCTATATCGTTACAACCAGCAATACTTTTAACCAGTTCCTTGCTCAGTTATCAACACATGTGCAAGTACTAAGAGAGGCATATAATCTCTGAGATTTGATACATATAGTATGACCAACAGACAAATGTGTGCAGTAAAAAGAATCCCTACTATTTACCTACCTTGGAGAGCTGGTGTCTATAGAATTACAGCTTTACAGCATAAGAATACAATTACAAATGTAAAGAAACCACAACTTTAGTAAAGAACATGATAACACAAATAACATTTGTAGTAATATAGGCCTTACAAAATGAATAGAAATAAGCATATACTTGAAAACTGCACGAACTATAAGTAAATAGGAGAAAAATGAGAATATCAGTAGAAACATTAGCTCTCATGGACAGAATAAATAATGTCTGAATATCTTCCTAAAGTAAAGAACATGGTACAAAAACAGAGATTTGGTTGAGGATAACAATATTGCTCATCTTAGTGAATGCACCCTAGTATTAGAAGGATAAAAATTCTACCCAATTTATCTTATCAGGTAAACACCAAAAGATACGAAGAACACAGATACACAATGGTACACGTAAACATATCAGAATAACACAAAAGGGAAGGACAGGATCTGTTTTCTAGAGTAAATGTGTCAAAGTGTAATTGTAACATTTGATACTGCAGTACTTGTGGTATGCATTTTATACCTTTGTTTGATTTTCCTCTCTTCAATAATATACTTCATGCTCATACCTCATTTACTTTCAACCAAAACTACTTAATTTCCAACCAAAACTTCATTTAGTTCTTGCATACCTCTCTGACTTCAAATTTTGTTTCTACAAAAAATCCTGTCTAAGAATTTTGTCTGTGTTTATACTTTCAATGAGTGCTTATACTTCCATATTTTTCTTACCTTATCATTCGTTTCCAAGAAAAACCTACCTAAACCTGTTCTCACTATACCTTACTTATATCTGTTCCTTTCCCCTCTCAAAATCATTGTTTGTCATTATAAAAAGTCTTTGGCCAGACCGTTTTCTTATAGTTTCTCAATGCATTTCTTCCCAACTCACCACAGCTCGTTTTCTTATACAGCATACCCCCTCTTAAGATAAATCTACCGAGCTCAGATACATAAACTAGAGAACGAGCAATGCTGCAGCACAAAACCTTAACACAAGCAACAACGACAGAAATATAATTTGGCAAAGCAAGCAGCAGCATGTCTAAATTATCAAAATAAATGTAACATTGCAGCTAATACAAGGCAAAAGTCAGCAAACAAGAAAAATAAATCAGATATAAACCTGGCAGAGGACAGTAATACAAAGTAAAATTCAGTAGGACACTGCCTGATAAATGGCAGCAAATGCAATAACTTATACCTAAACATGACAAAGCACAAGCAGAAAAAATATACAGTAAAGACAGCAATGCAGATGAGGGAAGTATATGTGCTTACAATAGCAAATGTGCATCTGTGATCATCAAAAATATGCAAAGCGTCAGCATGAGGAACAAGATCTATACCAACTCCCATGTGAAATGCAATGTTTCGATGTCACATCTTAATATTGATGTGGTGCACCACAACATCTTATTCTACGATAAAGAATTAACAAGTTCTTGAAAAGAAAATTATGTTCACAGTTCCTGCTACTAGTCCCTTCTCGTTCTTATTGCTCTTTCCTTTCCAAGTGCTATTTTTTAAGAATGTGGATCATAAAATTATTACTTAATGGATCTACTGTCAGAAAGCACATTAGCATATGTGTTAAATTTTATTTTATAAAAGCAATGCTGCAGCGCAGCTAAAATCCAGATATCAAATAAAATAAGCAAAGATGTACAAAGTAAAGCATAAAAACATCATTCAATAGCCATATGGCATTTCAAAAGTTAGTAATCTCAACTCTCGTAAAGAGATACTTGTCACAACCAGGTGTGTAAAGGTAAGAATATAACTCATCAATTCACAAGCGTTTCAGTAGGTAGCACAAAGTTCAAACTCCAAAGTGCAATATATGTTTACAAGTAGTAGTATATGTCGTGTTTATGGTGTTCTGCAAAGAAATGTCAATACCGAGGTCAATAGCATCTCTTTTCTAGGTATGCGAACACTTGTGGGAGTGTGGCGAGCTTCAAAGCGGCTGAAGCGGTACCAGTAAAGTTGAAAGTCAACACAACAATGGGTATATTTCAAGACGGCTAGCGCGCAGCCCAGCACAGCAGAGCATTATGTCAAGGTCACATATACTCTTTACCAAAATGTTTATAACAGCTGTTTCAGCTACAATGGCAGTTTTATACAAATAAAAAAAATTCACAAGTTGAAAAATCACAGAAGTGTATAGAAACGAAATCTCATCAATAATGGTGTCCAGAAATTTATGTCGGAATTCTGGTACTCACATTCACGTATATATTCACTTTTAATAACTGTTAAAGTACAATTCTTAGTTTCCAGCATTCTTTCCTACTAACCAGAGTCCCTAATCCCTACTCATTATTCATTTCCTTATTACAAATATACATTTTTCTCGATATTTCTTCAATATTTCATTATAATAAACATGTAGCACAATTATATTCCTCATATATCACCACCTTATTGATCATAACTATATCTCAACATCATAATACACATCGTCGTCGTAATAATATCATCATAATACATCAATCAAATCTCAAAATCGTCTTTGCTTCCTTCAAGAATCTCAAAACCTCTAAGGAAAATGTTCTCTGATGGTTTCAGTAGTGTCATCTACCCCAAATGAACTTAAAAAATCATTATCTCATACAAAATACGTAACTCAAAGCTCTGCCAGTTTCACAATGGTTTCGAAAATATATGTGAACAGTTCACAAAATGCAGACAAAGTACAATTTCGTAAATGCAAAGTAATCCAAATGTGTAATTATGTAGAGATGTGTCAGTGACGTAATATAAATGTTCATATCTCTCTGTTAATTGGCCAGAGAGCTGTGTAATACTGTGTTAGATAAATATGGTACCGATGTGTAAAACTGTATAAGCAAAATTCATATTAGTTAGGGCTTCTTGCACTTGCCATACGAATGGTACACAAAGTAGAAGTATACCCTTGAAGGATAACGTAATTATACCTCAGATCTTACGGGTTAAAACTTCGGAATGAAATGTATGAGCGAAAAACTTCTTTGTATCATTTTAGTTCAAAAATATTTCTAATAATGTTTCAATTACAAAAAGTAATCACTCAAATGCGTGTCCTGTAGCGCTAAACTGTACTTCTTGCTGTAAGAAAATTTCTGTCATCGCATGTCATATACCTTGTCATATACAAAAGTAAGCGCTATGCGTATAAATGACGTAGTTATGACGTTCATTGCCGTGACCTTGAAAGTAATGTACTGTAACGTATAGTTGTGTTAAGAAAATAACTGTCTCATTGCAGCCATGCCACAAAAGTCAATACCAAAACGTGATTTACTTTCCAGACGAACGTAGAAAAACTGTGCAAACATAAGACAGATACAGAGTAAAAGCAATAATGAAAAGTGTGTCACTCATTAGTAGCGTCGTAATATAATCGTGTAGCTGTCAAACAAACCAAATTCTGTATCATCTGTGACCTCCCAGAAAGTACTTTAAGCAAAAAAATCTCAATTTCAGTATATGATCCAAGAATGTAAGCATTACAGTCGTGATGTTATCGTGCAACTGACAAGGAAAATGTACTCACAATAAAACTGTATCGTCTGTAACCCTATAAAAGTGTACCCGTAAATTACTATCTGAATATATTCCATAGGTTCTTGACTGCATAGCTAACAACAAAACACCGTTGCATGTTAACAGTTTCTAAATGTGATAAAGAGTAATAGTAACTTGAGGTGAAATATTTTACAGCAAGGTCTGAGTCAGAAAGCAAATTATTTCTCCATAAACCGTTTTACATGAGAAATGTGATGTAATCCACTACTTCTCTTAGTACGCAAAGTTTCAACTTCAACGCAATTCTCATGGGGCATGCGTCGGATCCTGTAAGGTCCATTGTACATTAGAAAGAATTTGTGACTCAAATGTTTCTTCTTATGTGGTAATGAATAGGCTTTAATAAGAACTTTTTGTCCAATGTGTAGTTTCTTTGCATTTGTCTTCGTGTACAATGGTCTGCAGTTCTTTTACTGCTGCGTTATGGTTCAGTAATGTGTCTTCATGTCGCGAAAAGATAGGCTGAAAATTCTCACAAATTTGTGTTTTAACGTCTTCAGAAATGTTTTGGTATTTCGATTCGATGTTGTGTATCTCAGCGGTTAAATCTTCACCTGTTCGTTCAAGTGTTTGTCTAATTTCGTCAATTGTGTCTAGCTGTTTGATCAAATTTTTGAATTAGTTGGAATAACAATGCATTAGCGACTGAAACATGTTCCTTTGTGTTTTTCGTCAGTGCGTTTACACCGGCAGTATTAATATTTTTAAAAGCAGAGTGTGTGTCCTGAGAAAAGTGTATTGATGCAAAACCTGAATCTACGGTATTTGCAAGACTTTGTCCCGTTATTTCGCATTCCTGAGGCGAACTGTTACCGACCGATCTATCGTCAACAGTTCCCTGCTTAAATTTCTACCCCTTTTTTTTTACCGTCTGGTCCATGTCCCTATGCACTGTTATCAAATTACTGTCTTGACAATTCGTTACTAGATGGTACTGACTACACTCGTCGTCACTGTTATTCCTCAATTTGTTTTACAGCCTAGCCATGATTATCAGGCTGTATAATTCAATATCACACAAAAATAGGAACAAACGCTATCACAGCAATTAAAATAATAAATATCTAATTAGTTGCAAAAGCGACTGCGAGATAGTTGGTGCAAATCCACATGCATGCCACAGCTACTTTAATCATGACAGTGCAGTACAAAAACATGAAACTACAAATACAAAGGAAATTCCATACAGACAATTACGCGCTAGCAGTAAAGAATTACTAATTTCTGATCATGCACTAATTATTCAAACTACAAGGAAATCAGAAGATTACAGCTAAATAAAAAGCTTCTAACTACTATAGACTCTAACTACTAGGAGGCATATGGTTAGCAAAAATAAAGATTTTGTTGAAGAGCAAACAATGTATTTATAAAATTTTACCTCATTCATGTGACATCCAGTTCCAAAAATTATATAGTTGTCAGTAACTCCACTGGCCAAATATTAACAATCATACATCCATCTTCATACATTTCCTTGCATATTTTCTTATAAACACATCACTTCATCTCACTTTACAATGCATATCCTATGAACACAACTAAGAATACCACGTCCATAAAGTTCCCTATCCACTCGCTAACGTCTAGTCCGTCCAGCCACAGAATCTCTTGCCGAGGGCGCAGAGTGCTGTCAGAGATATTAACGCACTCTATAGCGCTGCCAACATACAAACAGGTTACTTACACTGTTTCTACTAACACCACGACATGTCAAGACCACCTTCATTCCACACATCTCGACGGCGCATACGGAGACATTCAATACCGGACACACAAGTCCGCAGCTACCAGGGCGATATCGTGGCACCGCGCAATTGCATGGTGCCAACATATGGGCTTCCTCCCAAAGACGTTCGATGATTCTGAAATCCAGCCGGCAGTGGTTGCCAGCGACGCGGTTGAGCGTCATTTACAGACAACAGAACACATCGACCTATTGTGCATGGAAGGTGTTACAATCTTTGAGGTAACGAGGCACCTAAAACGTGAAACGTACCAATGGACTGCCATGGCTTCTTGCTAAGTAAAGAAGAATGAGAAATAGAATTAGAGAGTAATGATTATGGGAAGTGTACACGTCACAAAGAAGAACAACACAAAATTAATTACGACACTTATACCAACAACAACACAGGTCACGAAACTTGCACAGACGTCCAATTATACACTCTAAATACAGAGATAGGAAAAAGCACCATGACATTACAAGACACGGCACACTGAAACACAACAGGGTATACAACAGTGAAAAGTGCAAAACCTACATCAAACCAGTGACGTTCATCTCAGGGGTTACAAACGCAAATAACACAACAAACAACATCAAAATACATGATGATGATCAGCATGGAAGGAAAACAAAGTGAAAACTTGAGGATTCCAAAAGAACACAAACAAACAGACAAGCCCACCAATTTCAACCACATAAGCTCGAAAGAAAAGAAGAATAAGACACAAAACAAGAAATACAGACACCCAAAACACTTGCAGCCAGAGCAGACAGTGAGAGAACGATCAGATCCACATAAAGAACACAAAAGTTGAAAAACAGACGACATTTTAAAGCTGAAATAAAATATACGCCTTTCGAGGCTAGAAAACAGAGACACCTTCCACACAGCATTGCGACTTGTGACTAGAACTGGCACCTCAGAAGGTGGCACAATCTGCTATCCGACGACCGAGCAGACCGACAGACTTTTGCTGAAATCAGTTAATATACTCACAGTCCTGACTGCGCTACTCCATAAAGCCTCCATTAGAAGGGACAAAAAGCTCGTTCTAGAAAATGTATACAAAGACCTTGCTAGGGCCCTTGGACGATTATACTTCGATTACAATGAAGAGGGATCTAAATGCTTTATATACACCCCACATTTATGAAACTCTTGCAACTGAGTACAAACAACCAGAGATTAGTTAGTATGAAGCTACCTAAAATAGTGGATGAAGTGCATGCCGATATGGTCTGCTTGCAAAACACCCTACATCACGAATGGAAAACTAGTAGGTTTTAAGTGCAAACAAATCATTGTAATAGGTACATCCAATGCGAAGGCAGCGATTGTTGTCGCAAATCGTAACTTTACAGTCACACACATAGCTCATTATGTACCGAACACCTCGCAGCAATGGAAATAGTGCACGAAGACAAGACATGGATTATTGCGTCGTTATACGCGCAGTACTCGCACGACATAGAATCATATCTCAGTTACATCAGAGACGTTGTCGAATATACCAATAACAGAGGCTTACTAATAGCTGCAGACGTAAATGCTAGACCGACTATGGGCACTCTGGCACAATGGACGACCGGGGTACCAAGTCCAGAAGTGCTAAAGGAACACAACCTCTACGTCGTCAAAAGTTCGACTCAGCCATCTACTTACATAGCGCCATCGGGAGCCAGCAGCAGGATTGATATAGATACTGCAAAAGCAAATGCACTGCCATTTATAGCGGGGTGGGAGGTCATGGATGGCGCTACTCACAGCGACCACAACTCTTATCATAATGAACGTAGACGCACAGATATAAACACCTACACAGGACAGACATCAGCGATTGTTATTTCATAAGGTTGACTGGGCAAAACTAAGACAGATGACTGAGGCCGTCATCGTACAAGCAGTTGAGGGTCAGTCGATTATAAAGCATGTATTTTGACTTACTACAAAAAGCCCAAAGGGCTGGAATTACGACCGATGACACAGGATGAAAGCTAAACATACCACGGATTAGAAGACTAACAAAGTTCGGGAAAGAAGCAAGAAACAAACGGAAATGGTATCAAAAAGCAACAACGGCAAGGGGCAGAGATATCAGACTCATACAGTTTAGGGAAGCAGAATAATGCTACAAAAAAGAGTTACAAAAAACAGGAGAGAAACATTAGAACATACATGTGCAGAAACAGCTCCACATAAACGTTTGGGGGAGGGGAGGGGGGCCTTCAATACACAAACTGAGCCTCTGAGGAGGCCACAAGTCTTAGCAAGGCTGAGACGAGATGACGGTACCATAACAGACGGATGGAGAGGTTTTGCGGAATTCCTGCTAAGCAAATTCCGATGACGAGCAACAAACGGATGAACAGATTCATACTGGTCAGCGAATCTTAATGTACTCTTGCTACGAAAATGGTGCGGTCATTATTTCCTTTACATATGAGGAGGTCACTCTTACGATTGCCAAACTAAAGAACAAAGAAACCCTCGGACCAGATGGTATCCATTCCCACATACTAAAAACTGTCGTTCCACAAGTGTTCCATACCTGATGGATCCACTCACCTGTGGCTGGGACGGGTACCTGCGGCCTGGAAAACAGCAAATATCACCATAATTTAAAAAATCAGGGACAAGCATCCCTCAGAATCAAAAACGTATGGGTCTAAATGCTTAATTAACACCTTGACCAACGTCCAGAAACGACTTTTGTGCGCTCCTGGGCTTCAGTCCACACAAATTCGGTTTCAGGGCCGCAAAATCTATAGATGGCGCACTAAATAATTTACCAATAATGTACTAACCACTATTAATAAAATAGAAAGTAAATACGCAGTTGCTATTCATATAGAGCTAGTTGGCATATGAAGACGAGGGATAGTAGAAAGCCTTGGGTAACAGAAGAAATATTGAATTTAATTGATGAAAGGAGAAAACATAAAAATGAAGTAAATGAAGCAGGAAAAAAGGAATACAAACATCTCAAAAATGAGATCGACAAGAAGTGCAAAATGGCTAAGCAGGGATGGCTAGAGGACAAATGCAAGGATGTAGAGGCTTATCTCACTAGGGATAAGATAGATACTGCCCACAGGAAAATTAAAGAGACCTTTGGAGAAAAGAGGACCACTTGTATGAATATCAAGAGCTCAGATGGAACCCCAGTTCAAAGCAAAGAAGGGAAAGCAGAAAGGTGGAAGGAGTATATAGAGGGCCTATACAAGTGCGATGTACATGAGGACAAAATTATGGAAATGCAAGAGGATGTAGATGAAGATGAAATGGGAGACACGATACTGCGTGAAGAGTTTGACAGAGCACTGAAAGACCTGAGTCGAAACAAGGCCCCAGGAGTAGACAACATTCCATTGGAACTACTGACGGCCTTGGGAGAGCCAGTCCTGACAAAACTCTACCATCTGGTGAGCAAGATGTATGAGACAGGCGAAATAACCTCAGACTTCAAGAAGAAAGTAATAATTCCATCCCAAAGAAAGCAGGTCTTGACAGATGTGAAAATTACCGAACTATCAGTTTAATAACTCACAGCTGCAAAATACTGACACGAATTTTTTACATATGAATGGAAAAACTGGTAGAAGCCGACCTCGGGGAAGATCAGTTTGGATTCCGTCGAAATATTGGAACACGTGAGGCAATACTGACCTTACGACTTATCTTATAAAGATTAAGGATTGGCAAACCTACGTTTCTAGCATTTGTAGACTTAGAGAAAGCTTTTGACAATGTTGACTGGAAAACTCTCTTTCAAATTCTGAAGGTGGCAGGGGTAAAATACAGGGAGCGAAAGGCTATTTACAATTTTTATAGAAACCAGATGGCAGTTATAAGTGTCGAGAGGCATGGAAGGGAAGTAGTGGTTGGGAAGGGAGTGAGACAGGGTTGTAGCCTCTCCCAATTGTTATTCAATCTGTATATTGAGCACGCAGTAAAGAAAACAAAGAAAAATTCGGAGTAGGTATTAAAATCCATGGAGAAGAAATAAAAACTTTGAGGTTCGCCGATGACATTGTAATTCTGTCAGAGACAGCAAAGGACTTGGAAAAGCAGTTGAACGGAATGCACAGCGTCTTGAAAGGAAGATATAAGATGAACATCAACAGAAGCAAAACGAGGATAATGGAATGTAGTCGAATCCAGTCGGGTGATGCTGAGGGAATTAGATTAGGAAATGAGACACTTAAAGTAGTTTTGCTACTTGGGGAGCAAAGGAGCAAAATAACTGATGATAGTGGAATAGAGGGGATATAAAATGTAGATCGGCAATGGCAAGGAAAGCGTTTCTGAAGAAGAGAAATTTGTTAACATCGAGTATAGATTTAAGTGTCAGTATTCATTTCTGAAAGTATTTGTATGGAGTGTAGCCATGTTTGGAAGTGAAACATGGACGATAAATAGTTTGGACAAGAAGAGAATAGAAGCTTTCGAAATGTGGTGCTACAGAAGAATGCTAAAGATTAGATGGGTAGATCACATAACTAATGAGGTGGCATTGAACAGAATTGGGGAGAAGAGGAGTTTGTGGCACAACTTGACAAGAAGAAGGGACCGGTTGGTAGGACATGTTCTGAGGCATCAAGGGATCACAAATTTAGCATTGGAGGGCAGCATGGAGCGCAAAAATCGTAGAGGGAGACCAAGAGATGAATACACTAAGCAGATTCAGAAGGATGTAGGTTGCCGTAAGTACTGGGAGATGAAGAAGCTTGCACAGGATAGGGTAGCATGGAGAGCTGTATCATACCAGTCTCAGGACTGAAGACCACAACAACAACAACAACATTCTTATAGACGTTTCAGGCATATTTGATAATATCTGGTGGCCAGCAGAGTCTGAAAGACTCAGAGAGGTGCAGGTACCTAATGCTAAATAAGAGCTTAGACTTATATACTGGCGGTTTCAGCCTTTAAACTGTACTTCTAAGCTTTTATGTAGACAAAATGTTACTATGTCTGCTGCTGTCATATAAAATATTTCCTTTTACCTGATGTATTAAATAATGTTTCATCACAATATTCTTCTGTCTATATTTTAAATGTTAATTAGCCTGTTTGTGTTTGCGGCTACAAGATGTCAGTCTTGGTATAACGTTTACCCGCCAGCAATTGGTAACGAGGACACCTCAATCTGATGCTATCTGTAGCTTGACATATGTGAGCACCCCGTAGTGGCTTGCCTTCCATAATTCAATTTTAAAAATTTTGTGACTAAAGCTTTATTGCTTGACATCAATTTTATACGTGACATGCCAGCTAGAGTGCTTTATTTCTGATGAATGCACTCGTAGTAGACATATTTTTTGCGAGCGAGGGCTGTTATTGGTTTAATTTATTTTTTTAAAATCAAATCATTCGTTAACAGCGCTCCAGGGGGTGTTTTAGAACGGGATAACTCTCTCCCACATTCCGCTGTCGTAACCGAAAACTCTCTGCATCGTGTCTACATGTTGGCTTGGCCTGCTCGATCATCAAGTCTGTCTCCAGTCGAGCACATATGGAACATCATCGGCCGACAACTCCAGCCTCATCCAGAAACAGCATTAACCGGCCCTGTATCGACCGACCAAATGTAGCACACACAAACCGACTTCCGGCACCTGTACAACACAATGCCTGGCGGTTACACTGGCTATTCATGTACCAGCATTTCACATTTGCAATGGCTTCTCTAGCTCCTACATTAACCTGTGATCTTGCAATGTTCATCTCTTATTTATGTTACATAGACAAATGAATTCCCGAAATGCCGCTTTCTTTGCTAATTATGCTTTGGCACCGCGATTTTTTTATAAAGAGTATTTAAGAGAATTTTAAGGCAATCACACGTTTGAAGCTGTATTATACAAGGGATTTTACAGTACTTTTTGTCTCTAAATCGTTTATTTAGAAGATGGAATAAAAGAGCCGTGCGTCGCCGCTCAGAAGTACGTTTAAGTACCAGTACTTCTAATAGTCGAGGCATGTAAAGAAACAAAGGCTCCAATTGGCTCTAAAGGAAAGCTAGCGCGGAAGGGAACAATTCGGCGGCGCAGTAAGTGCAGCAGCGGAAGCAGCGGCGGCACTGCGCCGCGGGTTTGCCTGTGGCGCTCTCCGCGCCCCCGGGGTTTGCCCCGGTCTGGCTGGCCGCTAATGCCGGAGCGCTCCCCAGCGTCGTTAGGGGGCGGGGCGGGTGGGCTGGGTTCGGTCGTTCCGGCTGGCTCCTCATTCCCTCTCAGCCGGCGGCGGCCATCTCCTTTCACCGCGAATTTGCGAGCCCACCTAACAGCCCTCTCTGCCGGGATTTGCCATTTCCCAATCGCTGCAGCTTTCTTCTTATCTACACTGATTAGATGCTGGCGCCAAGGCGAGCTACGCGGCGCCGGAGCCCCCTCGGGTGGAGTGCATTCGGTCGGAGCGTTCCCTGCGGAGGGTTTTAACATCGACGGCCGCCGGAGGAAAAGCATTATTGCTCTGCAGGAATTTGCGACGGCGACCGGTTTCACGTATTCTGCCGCCATCGTTGTTGCTGCTGCGTCGTCTTCGTGTTGTTGAAATCGACGGCGCGGACGAGCAAATGGAACGTACTGTCGGTTCAGATTTCGCCCAGTGCGCACGGCACTTTTGTGGCTCAGTGCTGGGAAAAGCAAATAATGTTTCCAGACGACAACGATATGATACGCCGTCACTGAAGTCACTGACACATCTTTAAGACAGACAGCAGTGCAAGTGGAAAGGATTGCAGTGAGGTAAGATTAACTTTAAAGTTTTTTTGGTCCTACAATTGAATCGGTGAGTTGTAAGAGGATGTCAAACATCGCGGCAATGGAAAGTGCTATTGAAGTGCGGTTTTCACAGAATAGATTGGTAGTCGGGAATTAGTATTGTTTGCTAATTAAAAGAATAATTATGAAGTGATTTTCTTGTGCAAACATACACTTTTTTAAATGGAACAATGCCTATTGACATAAACAAACTAAAAAAATGGTTCAAATGGCTCTGAGCACTATGGGACTTAACTTCTGAGGTCATCAGTCCCCTAGAGCTTAGAACTACTCAAACCTATCTAACCTAAGCACATCACACACATCCATGCCCGAGGCAGGATTCCAACCCGCGACCGTAGCGGTCACGCGGTTCCAGACCGTAGCACCTAGAACCGCTCGGCTTCTCTGGCCGGCAACAAACTAAAAGTAGGGCAAATCAGAATTTCAGTGGTGTTTGTTGCAGTATTATAGTGGAAGCTACTTACGAGAAACTTATTTTGAATAGTTCCCACCCTGACACTTTTACAATACCTGTGGTAGCACAAAGTAAAGAAAGGTACTAGTGTGTATACTAGTTATGTGGATTCTGGCCAGTAATGAGAAAACTGACCATCACAGATTGTGTTCAAAATGACTACTGGCAGTGGCAATAAACGTTTCCTGTCTGATATGGAACGACTGCTGCAGACGTGCTAGCATTTCAGCAGAACTGTCTAAGCAGGCTGCCGTAATACGTCGTTGCATATCATTGGGTGTACTTGCGTCTTTGAGTTCTCCCCACAGAGGGAAGTCTAAAGGCGTCAAATCCGGAGAATGGTCCGGCTGAAGTACAGGACCTCTGAGTCCCATCACATAATTAGGAAAAAATTCGTGAAGAAATGCCGTAGTGGACATTCACCACGTTCGTTCCATAGGTTTTTCCTAGTCCGCAGAGGAACGTCTTCTACCATCCGTGGAAGACTGTCAGTTAGAAGCCTGCGGTATCTATGCGCGTTCGGTGTTCCATCTATGAAAAACAGGACCATGAACTTGTGGCTCACTATCATACACCACACGTTTACACTCCATGGACACTGAAGTTCCACCTGACGAAGCCGACAGGGATTGCCAACACCAGTAGCGCATGTTTTGGTGGTTCACCTGTCCATAATGTGGCTACATCACTAAACAAAGTACATGATACACCTGGAGTATCCTGTCTTAATCCCCTTGTACAGAAGTTATCATGGTTCTAATAATCTTTTCCATGCAGCTCTTGACGGAGAAGGACGTGATAGCGAGGGAACCTACGTCGACGGAGAATGCATAACATTCATGCTACTTCCTGCGTGATTGCGCGGGAGCTAACGTATCGACTGTAACAACTGAACATTAATTTCCACCTCCTGTGTCGTCGCATGTACCCTTCTGGGACATTATCTAGGTGCTACACTACCACTTTCCAGTAATTAGATGAAGAGGCTGATAAATAATTGCAGTAACGGTTGATGGCTATTGTGATATCTTGTTAGATAGACCGTCCAACAATGAACTGCGTTCTTCCTACACTCTTCATACATCATGGTCATGTCTTCTTTTCCTGCATTGGTAAACCCCATTGTCCACTCAAGACCTTTTCCTTGGACTGTCACACACTAGCTGACAAGCAAATCGAAATGCACTCAAGAGATGCGCAAGCACACTAAAAAGAAACATAACAACATCGTACCTAACAACTACGCATGTTGAACGGCACAAACAATTGTCAGCGTGAAAACTTTCCAAAATATGGTTTATCGTCAACGACGAGGACTAGAATCCTGCAACCAAAACCACTGATATTATAATTTACCTTACTTTTAGTTTGTCAGTGTCAACAGGCACTTTTATATTTTAAAAATGTTTATGTTTGCACAGAGAAACACTTCCTATGTATTATTGGCATCTGCTCATTGGCTAGTGTTGAATCCTGCCTAGTCGACAAATATGGGGAGTCCAGGAAACCTGCCATCTCGGATCGCTAGACGACATTCAATCAAATAGTATTAATGAGTTTTGTTACAATAAGATAATTATAATACTTATCTTTCTGTTACACGTCTTGCAAACAAAGTGCAGCATAACAAAAAATCAAGTTTCTTCAGTAAAACAGTTCCCAAGTTCGTGATACATAAACAGAGCAAGCAAGTGATTACAGTAGCTAGTCTTGAAGCTGCTGTAGAATTGGGCCGCGACCAGTCGGGCGCGGCGCGTATGTCCTGTTCAGCTAGGGGCCGCTGTTGTCGCGTTGTCGTCCTGGAGAGGGGTCAGTCAGCTTCCGATTGGCTGAAGTCGTCTCAAAGCCCTCTCTGCTCTGTCGTTCCCGTCTGGTCTGCCGGCGCTTGACTTTAAGCCGTAACAGCTAACAATAGGAGGCCCTGGTTACCAATCGATTCTGTGAAACTCGCCGATTAATAACAGTTCCTGTTTCAGCAATATTTGCAGTGCAAATCGTAGGTGATTCACCGTGTATATATAGGATACAAAGCTACGCTGGAGGTCCTCGATGAAAGCATAACGTACACATAATTATACAAAGTAATCGAAATAACCTCCATTTAAAAGTACCCTTCTTTGTAGCAAGCTTCGCTACATTTTAGTAAGCAAAAACCCTTTGTGCTTAATATCTGAAAAACTTATTTGTCTTCTGACAGCTTAAAGATGGTCAGAATTTAACGAACCGTTCAAGAATAAATGGGGATAACAGGAATCATTCTCGGATTTAATACGTTACGAGAACATGTTCCAGTATATATTATTATTGGAAAAGTAAGTAATACGAAATGAAAATCGAAAGTAAACGAACGCTAAGTAACGAAAAAAGTAGTGCAGCAGATGTCGGTAGACGGCGCAGGGTACTCACAGTATCATGTAATATGATCGTGGCTGCGGCGCTTCTTAAGCTGTTCAAGGTAGCGGACATTCCTGCAGGTATCGGCGCGCTGTCAAGCGTCACAAAGATCTGTAGATGACAGTGGTAGGGTTGACCTCTGCACACCTTCGACGACACACGATGACACTTCACACTAGGAACTCAAATAAGTTCGTCAACGGTTTCGAAATAAAATATGTGGTTGAAATAACATTGTTCGCCGCCATCTCCCTGCAAATTTATAGACCCCAGTACCAGACACCCCTGATTCGCCGCCACCTCTTACCAGTCCTCAGACCTTTCATCACCACTCTCCTGTCTCCCTACATACCAACCTTTTTTTTTCATCCATAATCTACCATGCCAGGGCAGGTCCTATTCCAGTTTAGTAAAAGCGTACAGCGCTCCGTTTTTAATGGCCAGCGTCTTTCCTATCATGTTCTATATTCGTCAAGTGTTTTTCAAGTGGTTTTAAGTGCGGTATCTGTCCACATTTTATCACATTTTAAATAATTTTAAGTTCGTGGTAAGTTTATCTCCGTGTCATGTTTTGAAGAACGGGTTGACTGTAACGCTATCAAACCATTCGCTACCCGGGGGGGGGGGGGGGGGGGAGGGGGATGAAAGCAGGAGAAAAGAAAAAAAGAAAAACTTTGCTCGTTAAGATCACGATCAGGATGCTATCTCTAGACGTCAAAAATGTGAAGTTTTCCAGAATGGTTAGGTATCTACTTTTGGGAGGAACTCGAAAACTTTTTAGCAATAAGAGTCAGCATCGTGATCGTGTTCTTGTGAGCACAGTAGTTTCAACCAAAACATTTATTTAGAAATCTTTGAAGAACTTAGATGTGAAACTACGAATTGTTATTAACCTGTTCCATTTAACATAGGAGTTTTCTCGATGTAGAACTGCACCATGATATGAAACAACTGTCAGTAAAACCTGTTTTTCCACCACAGTTCATTGATATTTCTGTAGGAAAGCAGTTTTATACATTTACAGGCAGTTATTTAATATGATGTGGCACTAAAACTCGAAAACTTTTACATTAATTTACGTATGCAGTGGAAGACTACGTCTCGAGCGTTTCAGTCAGTTTTCAAGTAAATGCGACATATGTTCATCACAAAAATGGGAAGTGCAAGGTGATCTATGCGGTATGACAAATGTGGATTAAAGAACGCCAGAAACCGGCCAGCTGGAATATGGAAAATAATGAATACATCACCAGGACCACACACATGAGTTGACAGCGCTGGATGATGCTTCCCTAATACAAGAAGCGAAACGCATATGGGAACTAAACAAACAGCCTTAGTTGCATAGACGGTACATACCTCCACGAATTTAAAGCAACTAAGGGAAAGACGAAAACAGAAAAAATGACAGTTTAGAGTCCTTTACTAATTACTATACACCACTTTCCCATCAGATTACATTATTATTGAAATTTGAGCTACAGGTAGCAAATGGAGATAAAAATTCGAGCTTCTATCATGCTTTAATAGATTACCACACGTGATTTAATCTCATGCACAACCTCCAACTACTGGCAGATTTTTGTCTGTATTAACAATACGCCAAAAAAGGCTTATTTTGTTTCTTAGAAGTGAATGATAGTTGGTTCGCAGCTGTGAAATTAACAGAAGTTTCTGAATAAAATCTGAAATCTGCCGAAGCAGTTCTCATTCTTTGAGTGAAACCGTTTCCTCCTAGGTTAAAAACGTTTTTCATTGATTTCATTCCAACTGACGTAAAACACATACAAAATAATATGTTTGGCGACTCAGCGATGCAATTAGATATACTGGAAAGTGAAGCGTAAATATAATGAGAGAAAGAGAGGAAAGGGATTGATAGCCAAAGAGTACATACAGAGAGAGGAGGGACTAAGATACACTGACATCTTAGTTTTCAGAAATTTCGATGTAATACAGCTGTTTTTATTAAACGGCAGATGCCGTTGTTCGAACACAGCGCAGTAGGTACTGCAAGTATGGAATTCAGAATCTTCTTGGGGTGTCGATGTTGTATGGAGTCTGTACGACTCATAACGCACACGTAGACTCCAGATCTTTATTGGAGGAGTAAGACTAGAAAAGGTCTCCTGCAGTACAATGGAAAGAATGAGAAGCAGAGTTGCGCACCACAGATGTAAGAACCGATATTCATGATCAGAAAGACAGTGTCGTCATTCGTATACGGAAGGTTCTGTTTCCTGTGCTACATTACTTAATATGTGGCTACTGCTGGGATGGTAAAAAAAAAACAACAAAAAACAGTTTATATATGTAATAAAAGTGAGTGTACAATGTGTGTGCCTCTAAGACTCACAAACGAGTCCCGGTAAGATTAAAGGAGTTATATGGTATGGTAGCGTTCCATCCCGCTTTCTTGAAGTTTCCTATTTCTACTTGATGGGTGTGCTTTTGCAGAGATAAGGTTTGGGAAGTTTCGCACTATAGAAATTTCTAGATCTTTCAAGAACATTGGACAGTATTCAAGAACGTTCCAGAAAATTAGAGATTATTCTAGAACTTTCCACAACATTCCAGGATGTTCCACAATGATCCGGGATGTTCTCGAACGTTCAGGAATAATATGGAACGTTTGGGAACATTCCAGAATGTTCGAGAACATCCCGGAATGTCCCAGATCATTGAGGAACATTCCAGAACACTCACGAATATTGTGGAACGTTCTTGGAAATTGTGAATATTGTGTGCCTTCTTGGTACATTCTGGAATTCGCTACTAATGAGGCTACTCTTTGGTAGAGGTATATAAATCGAGATGTCAGCTTCTTATAAATGACGAAGGGAGGAACCAGAAAAGTAGTGCAGTGAGTGAAAGAACAAACTGTGCGAGTAGTCAGAGTGATACAGTGACTGACAAAAATCGAAATTAACGTAAAAGTAGTTAATATATTTGTGAATAAGAAATTGATTTGATTTATATTTTAGACAATGTCCAAACGTTGTCAGTTCTAGAGCAAAACGGCGTAAACGTTAAGAACAGCGAAAAAATGAAAGAAACGTAGAGCGCGAAGCACGTTTAAGTTCTAAAGACCGACGATGAGCAGTGTGAGAAGCAGAGAAAGCGAAGAATAACGAAATGAACGGATTAAAGAATCAAGAAATGCGACACACGTTATAGACATTAATGAAAGACTGTAAACTCAAGCCAGCCATGATAATCTCAACCAACGAGAAGTGGAGGCGAGGACAATTAAACAGTAAAACCTAACAAATGACGCATTCCACTGCGTCGCAACGGAAGAATATAACAAACACAAACACATCGTAGTTAGAAAAATGGATAACATCTGTCAGTTTTGCAATGCGAAAACCTTCAGCAGAGAAACATAAGGATTCTGTGGAATGAATTGAAAAATTCAATTACCACCACTGGAAGCACCTCTGCAGGAATTTTTACATTACTTGACCTGGGAAACTTCTGAATAAAAACATTTTCTTCAAAATATATGAGCGTACAACACCTCCATGGAAATGACCTATTTCGGCGTCCCTTCGATCAAAACTTACAGAAATGAAATCTATTATGCTTCTTTTTTCGATTTAAGGACAAATTTATCACAACATGGGATCATTACGACCACTACCCAACGAGCACGCCCGGCTATCCGGGCGGTCTAACGCGCTGCTTCCCGAGCCGGAAGGCTGCCGGTCCCCGGGACGAATCCTCCCGGCAGATTAGTATCCAGATCCGATGTGCCGGCCAGTCTGTGGATGGTTTTAAAGGCGGTTTTCCACCTGCCTTGGCGAATGAGGGCTGCTTCACCTTATTCCGCCTCTGTTACACTGTCGGCGATTGCTGTCTCCACGTACGCCATAATTACTCTACCACGCAAACATCTGGGGATGCACTTCTCTCGTCGAGAAGTTCGCGGGAGTGGGAGGGGGAGGGGGGAGGGTCCACTGGGGGCCGAACCGCACAACAACTCTGGATTCGGCGTGTGGCGAGTGGACTGCGTGGCCTGTTGTGGGGTTGTGAACCACTGACGGCTAAGGCGGGGACATTTCTAGGTCCCCGGTTCAATACACAATACACCTCCGTGTCCTCTTGCTCTTTCCACAGTAGGTCTTGATCTACCATTGTACCTCCCCATGAAATGGTGTTCGTTTCTTTCAATTCCGAGTCATGTGATCCTTTCTTCTTTCTGATCGCAAATTCCTTCACGATCTTCAGATATTGTTTGTTACGGTTAATTTCGTTTCGTGGTTCCTTTTACTTTAGTTCCGTTACGTCTTCTGATCTTCAATAACTTCTTCTTCATGTTTGATATCCCGTTTTGGCAACTTTTCGCACAGAATATTCTCATTTTCTGGCTTCGTTGTTTCTATAAGACAGAAGTTTTCAGAAAGCTTCTTTTCTTCTCATTCTGAATCACCTGATCGAATGAAATCTTCGTTTTCCATTACGTCGGTATCTTCAGTATTACTGTCGGGTTCCAACATGAAAGGCCTTCTTAATTTCTTTGACAGTTCTAGATCATTGCTGGTCTCTTAGTTCACGCACTTCTGAACTTCTTCGATTGTAACGAGTTTCTCTCGCTTACCTTGATTAGAAGTCAGATTATTTTACATGAGCTTTCGTTCATCTTCATCCGAACTGTCTTCTTCAGCTTCCCTGATGTCTTCTGTTTGAATTTCATATACATTATAATCTTGGTGGACTTCTGTCAATCGAACAAATTCGTTTTCTTCTAAGACAGGCTTGTGAATGACAGTTTTCGCAATGGCGTTGTCATGGAATGATTCTTCGGTGACGTGTACACTTTTATCTTCCATTTCGTGGCCACTAATGACCTCTTCATTTACTCTAACGACAGCTGCATGCTTTCTTTTCGCGATGCTTTTGAATTCTCGTGCATTGGGAGCTCGCGAACTCTGCGCAGATCGATTAAATAAAACTTTCTCCTCCACTTCGTCGCTATTTCTAGCCACATTTTCTGTCGTAGTAACGTTATCTTCCTTTTTTGTTTACTACAAGTTGTCTGTCAACTGCCTCTGAACTCGTTATAGAGAATGAATCACCATCCACTCGCTCACTTACTGTGTCATCTAATTGGGGTTCCAGTTCAGTGACCGCTTCTGTGATCTCACTCTGTGTGCACTGCTATAGAAATTATTCTCTCAATGGCTGTTTGCGACAACTGGTCCTCAGCGCACGAAATGCGCCTCTTCCTAGCCGACTGTGATTCACGCTCTGTATCATCTATTGCGGCGGGTCTACCGCCCTGAGTCGTATTCGTACAGTTGTTGTTGTTGTTGTCTTCAGTCCTGAGACTGGTTTGATGCAGCTCTCCATGCTACTATATCCTGTGCAAGCTTCTTCATCTCCCAGTACCTACTGCAACCTACATCCTTCTGAATCTGCTTAGTCTATTGATCTCTTGGTCTCCCTCTACGATTTTTATCCTCCACGCTGCCCTCCAATACTAAATTGGTGATCCCTTGATGCCTCAAAACATGTCCTACCAACCGATCCCTTCTTCTAGTCAAGTTGTGCCACAAACTTCTCTTCTCCCCAATCCTATTCAATACTTCCTCATTAGTTATGTGATCTACCCATCTAATCTTCAGCATTCTTCTGTAGCACCACATTTCAAAAGATTCTATTCTCTTCTTGTCCAAACTATTTATCGTCCATGTTTCACTTCCATACATGGCTACACTCCATACAAATACTTTCAGAAATGAATACTGACACTTAAATCTATACTCGATGTTAACAAATTTCTCTTCTTGAGAAACGCTTTCCTTGCCATTGCCAGTCTACATGTTATATCCTCTCTACTTCGACCATCATCAGTTATTCGTACAGTACGACGGTATAATAAAGCTTCGCTGTGTGTGGTGAGCATTCTTCCTGCGCTTTGGCATACTGTATCGTGTTACCACGCTCATCTAACCGCTATTTTTGTGGTTATTAGTTCTCCACTGTTATTATTTCGTGGCCTATTACCCCTTCCACGATCGTTAGAGGAAAATCTTCCATTACCTCTTCATCTCTGTACGGTATTCAACTGATATAGGTTATCATTGTGCTCGCAATTGTTGTTATTTCGACTGTCCTTACTGTTGTCATTCTAACGGAAATTGTGATTTTCTCGCCTGCGGTCTTCGTCAATTATTTTTTCTAAAATCGAAGAAAGAGTTTGATTGTTACAACCCACATTTCTACCCATATTTCTTGGAATCTTTTGGTAATTTCTTCCAGAGTTGCCATACAATTTCGGAATCATTCCTACAGTTCCTTAAGTGAGCCAGCTTCCTATACAATGAGTCACAAAATTCTTTCATAGTCATTCGGCTTTTGCCTCCGAACATTCTAACCATTATAAATTCACACCAAAGACTGTTTTGTATTTGCTCGGACCAACATTCGTCCAATAACTTTTGTGTAAATTCATTGCAGGTCATTGCTTCAGCACTTTGTTTAAACCCCCATAGTTTAGATTCCCCTACTAAACCACTAATTACAATGTTTACTTTTTCCTGACCTGTTAGGTTTTCAGCAAATAACCTTTTGCAGTTCTTAATAAAGTCCACAGGGGATAATGCATTATATTTTCGGTAAGGGTCGAGTTTTTCTTCGCCCTCAAGTACCTTGTTATATGCGGTTCTGTCTACAACATACTATTGGCTAATGGCTCTGAGCACGATGGGACTTAACATCTATGGTCATCAGTCCCCTACAACTTAGAACTACTTGAACCTAAGGACATCACACAACACCCAGTCATCACGAGGCAGAGAAAATCCCTGACCCCGCCGGGAATCGAACCCGGGAACCCGGGCGTGGGAAGCGAGAACGCTACCGCACCAACATACTATTACCTTGATCTTACTTTCTCCTGTGTTCTGGATGTAACTACAGCACTGTTCTTCTCAGTGTTATACTTCCTTGTGTTGAATTTTCTTAGTCTCTTGAACAATTATCCTCATTTGAGACATCCGTTCTTTTTACGTTTAAGTTAAACATTACTCTCTTTATCTGGGAAGCCTTTTCCTCAACCTTCGATTCCAGCATAGTTTCGACCTGTTTCTCTATTTCAGCTTCCAACCTATCATTAATGTCAACAAGTACTGCCTGAATTGTACTAACAGTTTCATTCAAACTTTTTGCATCTTTCTTCATATTAATGAGATCCTCAGATAGGAGACCTACTTTGTTGGTTACTTTTGTAACTTGTGGCTATTTTTTCCATGTGTTCACTTAGTTCTTTTGGTAACTTCAGTCTGTTTCTGATTAATTTTAATTTGGTTTTATAGTTCTCATTTATACTTTCAGTGTTTTTAGACCGTGTTTGCATTTATTCACTCAGAATTTTAGTATTTTCACTTTGTGCTATTAGTTGTGTATTCATGCTGTGTAAAAATGATAACAAGTCTGTAGACATTTACCTATTTTGCAAAGTGCTATTTTCTAGTCTTTTGTCCTCATCCCCTGAATTCACTTTTTTCTTCTTAATATGAGATGGTCTTAACAGCATGCCAACAGTTTTCCTACACCGTATTATGCATGGTAATGTTTTGTGCTTTTTGTGTTCCCGAATTTTTGTTGACCACCCGCAATACAGGAACATTTGGAAGGCAGAGCCATATTTGAGGTATGTGACCTACCATAGATTTTCGTTTTATGAGCCTCCGCTACTCTTGTGACAGTATGTCGACCCATTAAGTTACACAGTAAAAGGGGCCACACACGTGGATGAATTTTATTCTTGTCGAAAAATTTATGTGGAAGTTCTGTTTTATGAAACGCTATTATGAGCGTTGAATAGTATCTCCTGCCTCATGCACTTCCCCTCCATGCCGCATATCTTCTATATATCTGCCACGTAAGTACCCCTCCCATCCCAAACCCACGTGTACATACACACACACACACACACACACACACACACACACACACACACACACACACGCAAATTACCATGGATGCACACAGAGGCAAATACAAAGGTGCTCGTCTGTCACAGCAGGTAGGGCGCGCCTCAGAGACGGGCGAGGGTGGCGATAGTCGCTAATATCGGCGACAAACTGCCGCGGCAGTGAGCCCGCCACGCCGCCCGGCCAGTGGGCTGTACTCAATTACGTCGGCGACAACGAGCGCGCGCGGACCCGGTGCGCTACCGGCAAGGCCGCGTGATTGGATTGGCCGCCGCTTTGTGGGCTCAGCCAGGCCGAAAATTATTAACTCATTGAATTACCTGACCGGCAGCGGCGTTATTTGCGGTACTGGGAATTCCCGGTCCTCAGTGCAGCACTGCTCTGCCATTAACAGCCTCCCTCGCTATGTGTTCTCCCCCTGCCGGCCGCCAATTCGACATTTCACATATCTGTAGCCCACGTGCCGATGGCCGTTGCCCGTCGTACTGCGTGCCAGGATAGTTGCCCCTAATGCTACTGTCTGCAGTTCTGACGTCTGTCAGTCAGGTAGACCCTGCTCCAAAGACGCGGTCGCTTAGTCCTACTGTAACGTATCATTTCCCGGCCGGCCGTGTGTACTAGTGCTGTCCGCTATTGTGATCGCCCGTGCTACTAATTGAAGATGATGGGCTGATCGTTGAATGATACTTGACAAAAGCATGCAAAATGCTGAGCTGAATAATTCAGAGAATGTCAGAATGGCAGAAAATTTTAATGACTGGTGTAAAATTGCAAAGTGAATCCCACAGGATTCAATTCTGGGTGCACTCCTACTTGGTTTCCTTGGCCTGTATCCGGTTACAAAGAGAAGGGGCTTTTGTTCCGATCGAAGATGATGAGCTGATCGTTGAACCATACTTGATAAACAGAATTCTAAAGGCAATGCTGAATAATTCAGAGAATGACACAAACGTAGCAAATATTAATGACTGGAGTTAAGTCACGAAGTAATATTCAGAAGGTTCTATTTTGGGTCGATTGCTATTCGTTGTATGTGTTAATAAATTTGCTCGCTTCGGTCAGTGTACTGTTACAAAGCGAAGGGGTTTCTGTACAGACAGAACGTGATGGGATGATCGTTTAATCATACTTGACAAGCAGAATGCAAAAGGTTACACGGAATAGTTCCAACAATGTCGAAAAAGTAGAAAATTTTAGTGACTGGAGTAAAATCACAAAGAGAGTCCCACAGGGTTCTTATTTGGGTCCACTCATATTCCTTGTAAATGACCTCCAGCTTGACACTCAAAAAGTAAAATTGGTGCCTTTTGCAGACGATATTAGTGTTATAACAAATCCTGTTAGAGTGGAAGCAACAGAAGAGTTAGTAAATGATACTTCACAAATAATTATAAGTGGCTCTCTGAAAATGCACTCTCATCAAATTTTGAAAAAAAAAAAAAAGGAACATGATACATTAATTACTGCACAAAAAATAATCATACCAACAATTGATATGGCACAAGAGCCGGAGTCGTTAATTAGAGAGGAATGTTGGAAAGTTTTGGATGTACATATTGATGAAAATTTGAACTGGAAGAAGCATGTTGCGGAGATTCAACTACATTTGCTCACCGTGTAATGCTGATATTGGAAATAATTTGCTAATATCTTTGCACGTTTCCACTTAATAATGTCGTTCAGAATAATTTTTTGGGGTAACTCATCACTTTGGAAGAAAGTACTGATTTCACAAAAGTGAACAGTGAGAACAATACGTTGTGTTCACCAAGTGCTACCTCACAATACAGATACTCGCTAAAGAAATTCGTCATGAATCATCCATCAAAGTTTGAGAACAGTATCATACAACCTACAACACCAGAGTGGAAAACGACCTTTATTGCTCATTGTTTAAGCTGTTAGTGGCTCACAGAGGAGTTCAATATGCAGCTATAAAAATTTTTTGTCACTTGTCTAATAACATAAAATGTCTGACAGATAGCGAAGTAAGCTGCAAATCTAATTTAAGATCAGTTAATCATTTATCTTCCATTGACGAACTTCTCCTTAAAAACTAGGTAGCCAGTAAAAAGAAAAGTGTAGATACATGAGCATGAATAAAATAGTTATGTGTTCATTAATGTTAATCACCTATACATATCCTGTAAACTGACTCGCTCCACATCATTTCGATAAAAGGACCTTTCAGATGATCTATGGAACGTGTAACTAACTAACTCCCATAATTAAGCCAACTATGTAGATTTAAATAACTAAAATGTTTTTGGACGCGCGGAGTGGCCTCGTGGTTAAAGGCGCCATGTCACGGACTGCGCGACCCCTCCCGCCGGAGGTTCGAGTCCTCCCTCGGGCATGTGTGTGTGTTGTTCTTAGCATAAGTTAGCTTAAGTAGTGTGTAAGTCTAGGGACCGATGACCTTAGCAGTTTGGTCCCTTAGGATTTCACACACATTTGAACATTTGATTTTCTAAAATGTTTTTCATTACTGCCGTCGTTTGCCGACATTCTTTGCGAGGAGTTTCTCCTTACAGAAGCACTTTAAGCGGAATAGGGAAATGACCTTTGGGGTCGGAGGTGGTATTCTCGTACCGTATTTCAGACACTGGCAGAGGGTGACCCTTCGTAAACAACCGAATTATTTCTTGCAGCGTAGGAAACTGAGAGGTCCCAAAAGTACGATACTGTACGCGGCCGTGGATTTCGTGTTGAACTTTCCGCTGTTTTAGTGCGAGTGTTGCCTCTAAGTGAGCGTGCATGTGCTAGGTCGGCAGACTCCTTGCATCAGATCACGGAGCCAACAGTTCTCTGAGAAGCAGTGTTTTAGTGAACGAGACGGGCTTGGTAAGGTTCACTAGAAGCCAATAAATTATATTTAAATCAGTGGAAAGTGGAGTGTGATAATTTTGTGCGACATTAAGGCATATTTCTGTTGTGTCGTGTCGGTTATCTGCAGGCGGTGCTACTAAAATGACGGTTGTTGTCTAGGTTTCCCATTGCTAAAGATACAGCATTGTCCTGCGCAAGCGCTATCCGCCAGATTTATCAGGTGTCAAGATTGTTATTAATCATCTTTCCTTCGTGGAGAACCGCCGTCACGTAGAGTTTAAAGAAATTTCCACCATTTGACAGTTGACTGTTCATTTATTTTACACAATCACAATTTCGGCTTAATAGCCATTTTCAAGTGCTTTTTGAAATGTTAAAATATGTCTGACCAGTATGTGATAAGTCATCGTCGAAAATGCATATTTCTGATCTTATTGAACAGTTGTCATATTACAGGATGTGAGTACGTATCGAAGATGCATAATATGGTCGACATTATGACAGTGGAAAACCAGGAACACCCAGTATGGCGTATTTAACAGCCAACATATTCCAGTGACCTGCATTTGTCACTTCTGTTAGGCGAGCCAGCAGCGTTGACGGCGGAAGAATCAATTTCACGCTAACCATACTGTTGCTGGTGACCAATGTTTTCAGACCAATGTACCTTTTTTTTCACAACTGTGTGCAATCGGGCGGCCACGGGGGAGACGTTATGAAGTACGGCGGGAGGCTTGTCTGACGACGAGACTGTCCGGTCGCCCTCCTCGGTCTTCTTAGAAGCTGGCGTTATCGAGGTGGTGTATACCACTATGTGGGAAAAGTGTAGGACAGGCATCGACGAGGTCCCAGCAAGCCTGGGCGCCATTCCCGCACATTTCGTGGCCGACCCCGAGTCGAGTGCCGATTGCGCCCCCGGCGCTGCCGAGGTAGCCGATAAAGATATCGACACTGCCATAATCTCCGACCTGCCGATGTCGACTACACCGAATTCGACCCCATTGCATCACTGCAACTAGACGGCAAGGGAACCGACACACAGCCATCGATACCACCAGCTACACAAACTACTACATACAGGGCAAGTGCCTCCAATGATGACTGAATGTAAAATTTTCTGGGTTGTTTGGCAGAGCTATATTTCTTCTGCACAATCGAAGTGTCAACTTTTCTGCTCGGATCTTCTTCAGGATCTTGTGGTGACTGAACATAGTGATAACAACCACGAAAGCCTACATACTTACATATGTTGGGTCAGTCGCCATTATAGCTGTAAGTGAGTTTCCAAAAATGAGGACTTATGGCATCATTAGATAAAAAATTAGTTTCTCAAAGTGCAAAGTTTCACACATTACTGAAAATGGAAAGTAAGATATGAATTTCGGAACTGGATACCATGCTCGATCAGCAGTCAGGAGCTCTCGAAGCCGTGAAAAACTCATTCATTGAAACCCTTCAGGCGAAGGTCATGAATTTATCTCCCACCTATACGCTCAGACCCTTAAGCATCAGAAACAGATAGAGGTTCTGGACAAGCTGCTTATAGAAAACGAGGAGACATGGGAAAATTTTGAATAAAAATTAAGATCGATAGACAAGAAATTTCAGGGAATTGACAAGCAAGTGAGCACCATAGTTCACCAAACAGATGGACAAAAAGAGTACACTTGATTTGCTAAACGAAATAGTGGGAGAGACGAGTAGGCCTATTCATTCTAAATAAACTGCTTTCCGTTATAGGGACAAGGATAGAGTTAAAGAGGGAAAATTAAAGCAATTTCAATCTGGGGTTGTTCAAAGGATCGCGGCACACTATGAAGAAATATAGAAATTAAGATCAGTGGTAAGTGGCACTGCAAAAAGGCCAGGATTCTATTTCTGGTGTGGGAACATCTTTGCTGACAAATTCTCGGATAGTATCCTCCTTCCCCAACAGTCGTTTCAAGTAGCAACATCACGAGGGCAAGTAGTGCACTGGAACTACGAGCACCTCAGGTTGTGTCTTTGATAGGTGCTGGCAAGCGTGCAGCTCAGCTACGGCCCACACCCCCGGCAGCGCAGTTTTACAGTGTATCCATCTGTAATCGCTCCACGCATGGGGAAAGAAAATTAAGCAGAGGCATTCACCACATCAACATTGGTTCCTGCAGGAACTACCCCTCAAAATTTGTCAGACGGTAGCAGTTAAATCAAGTATCTGGCAACTATTTACAACCTTGGCACCGTCCCACCCAATTTTCGCCTGTAAACAGGAAATAATCTTTATCACTGACCATCAATTTATGCAAGCCTTTATGTCCATGCTTCGCCCAACTGAGAAGGGAATTTTTGAGCCAGGATTGGAACTGGGAATGTTAGAAAACCGTTAGGCACTTTTTGATGACGGGCCTGTTGTATCGTCCTAGCTCCGTGAATTGTTTCTGTGCAAGATGTCGACATTAGGGCGAGAGACAGTTTTCGAGTATTGAAAGCCAGAAGCCCAAAGCTTTGTGCATCTCCTCAGAAGAGGTGTAAGTACTCCACCAGTAACGGCCGCTACCATCACTCAGATCACTGCAAAAGACTAACCGAAAGAAACCAGGGTGTAACACTTATTCACCACTTCGGTCCACATTTCATTGCATTACGCTGCTGTACGCCAGAAAGTAGCTAAATCTGGTAGCGGTCCGCATCCCATAAGCTCATGGAGTGTGAGAGTAGAAGAGTGAGCAGGGGCCATGTCGCCCTGGAGTGGACAGAGGATGTAGTGATTTAGACTGCAATGCTTGGCCGCAAACACATAACCTTCTTTATTAACTGTTTGAATGTTTATATACGACTCAAACTAAGCTTTTGACATTATAAACACTGACAGCTTCTTAACTAAGACTTCAGTAACTCCCAAATTAAGTTAAGAGTTTAATTAAAATTTTATGCAATAATATCATCACTGGCCAACTAAACTCGCCAATGAAAAGAGCGCCCTGTGCAGACAGGCGGGAAACACTGAAGCGCTCTTCAGGCATTTTAGAACAAACTTTGGAGCAGTATACTGTGAAGCAGTCTTTGGTTAGCATTGTGGCCAACAACATGTATTTACTGCAAATGAATGCTCCATGTTCTTCAGCTCAATCGAAAGCATCATTTGGAATCGGAAAATATTTATGTGCGATTTCGCGAGTGTGGAATTTCGCGCGGTCATTGAAGTCATGTGGAGATTTTTGTTAGCTTGCCACAGAGCTCGATAAATGTAGATATACTCCGTGATCTTAGATTCAAGTATTGCCGTCACACTGGCTATGAAGAATTTTATTTTATTTTTTCCTTATTTTGTTAAAACCATGGTGGCACCCATTTACTTCGAAACTTTCGTTGAAACAGCGTTGAGATTTTCACATTTACCGTTCCGTCATTTACAGTTTATTGTATGCTTGTCAAAATCTTCAACTCGTGGAGCCGAAGATCATTTGGGACAATGAGTCAATTTTACGAGGTACAAGGTAAGAGAATGCTTAATGGTGAATTAGGAAATTTGCAGGTGTGCTGGACTTTCTCTTTACGATATGGTCAACGTAGCCCTCCACATGCTACATCTGATGAGGAACAATTCGTTCTGTTAGCGTGTTTGACGCAGTAGTGTATTATGACAGGAAGAATCCTAGTTGGTTGTTTTGGGGAAGGAGACCAGACAGCGAGGTCATCGGTCTCATCGGATTAGGGAAGGAAGTCGGCCGTGCCCTTTGAAAGGAACCATCCCGGCATTTGCCTGGAGCGATTTAGGGAAATCACGGAAAACCTAAATCAGGATGGCCGGACGCGGGATTGAACCGTCGCCCTCCCGAATGCGAGTCCATTGTCTAACCACTGCGCCACCTCACTCGGTGAAGAATCCTAGTATCTCATCCTAATTAATTAATAAATTAGTTAGACAGTGTGATATAAATTTGAAAGGAGCCACTAAGCAAGACTTCCGTTGTGTCGGGAAAATGTCGATAAACAGCGTTGACTTTTGAAATGATTGTGCGACATGTGGCACTGGCTCCAAGGGGTGCCGTGTGCAGCAGTGAAATGAGCGAAATACGGCAGTCAGAGTGACCGAACCACTGTAACAACCGCATGCAATAACTACAGCGTCCTGTGCAAGACACGCTCTCCACATTCATTTATTTATTCTCTCCTCTTTGTTACCACAGATAACAAATAATGTAAATGCGAGGAGCATATTGTACTCTGCCACTTCTAAGCAGAAGAATGATGTTATGTAACTGTCCATCCACCTGGTGTGTTCCAAAGACGTCCCTGGCTCTGCACAAGCGCAGCACCTCTTCTCGAATCTAGTGGTCAAGCTAAGGCTCTCAGTGCTACTAAAAGAAAGTCAGGTGTTAACTGGGATCCCAAAAGCCTTTCCTTTGTTCATAACACACTACGCAGGTGCAGAAATAAACTGCTAATAAGGTATTTTACATACATTCGCCCACAAAATCACACATTAACACAGTTTAGGTTCGTAACACTTACAAGCCTGGTACACTTGCATTGTGGAACTTTCACTCACCAGTTAAGTTACACATGCTGTACGCTTCTCTCCTCTGTATTGTATGCAGATATTATTTATGGTCAAACTACACGGGTCATAAATCTGACTGTACCGTATAGCTGCTCCTATCAGATTCTAGTAGTCATCACCATCACAACAGTACAAACCACGGCTCCACCGGTTATACCTGGCCGAAATTATGTGGGAAAGATCGGTAGTTACGTCTATCAGAGCACAAGTGAGACCACTCCCTTTGCCAGAAGAAGATCTTGAAACCAAACTAATGGTGGCTTTAAGAAACAGTAGGGAAAAGGATGGATGCTTTGAGGAAGGTGACACACAAAAGAACTGACATGAAACCTACAGTTTAGAAGGGAGATTTAGTGCTAGTAAGAAACCACCACAAATCAGGGATGACTCGAAAGAAAATTTCATACTTTTAACTACCGTATGGCCTTTGCTATAAGTAGATACTGAACTATCAGTCCTACACATGGTGAACATTAATAAAACCGACAAACTGCAGGGACGGACTTCTGACTGTATCTTAGAAATGCCCCATTGCCACGGTAGACGTTGCTGACGAATGCAAGTTCCTTGTGTGTTGCAGGGTGCGTGACTGACGCAGAGTACTGTTAGTAGCTGATTTGTCCGGTATTCATGTCGGAATGAAGGCGAGATGGTGTTTTCGTACTGCCAAGCAGGTGGTAACTGTTGAAAGGTAGCATGGCTATACCAATACAAGCATCCTCACTGACACCAAACATGTGACCAAATATTTGAAGCCCTCTTTGGGCGTTTGTGTGATCATGGGTTACATAGTTTGGCTGGCCACTTGCCTGGAGCTTGCATTATCTCTCAGTATCCTGCAGAATCCGGTCCTTCAAATCCGATGTTCACAAAGTTCGCCGCCTCCCTGCACGTTCATCCGTCTGAAAAGACGCATGGTCACACAAACACCCAAAAATGGCTTGAAATGTTCTGTGGTGAGTTTGGTGTCTGTGAGGGTACTTATTTTGGTATATCCATTCTACCTTTCGACCGATTCCATCTGTTTGGCTGTACACGGACCCCATCTAGGCTTATTCCCGACATGAATACCAGGCCATTCTGCTGCCAACAGCACGCTTCGCCCGTCACACAGCTTGCAAAACACAGGACCACACGGCATATGGTAAGAGAACTTTCATTCTTCAGCGCCATCTACCATGGTAACGATGCATTTCCCTTCGCGTGTTCAGAGGACTTTTTCCCTCTATTTCCGTCAGGAATCCGTCCCTGCGGTTTTTCGATTTCATTAATATTCACGCTGCATAGCCAGCGACCCAGATGGTGAGGCACAAAAGAGCATACAAACGATTAGTAAATATTAAGCCATTTGTCAGCTATGACCTTCACCTTTTTAGAGTTACACCCTATTGTCTTTTTCAAGTATTGTTGTCATTGTGTTCTTGAATTCCCAGCAGACTTCCTAATCTTCTTAGAATTTTAAGATATAAAATGGTGAGTATTACTTTGTGACCCTTACGTATGTGGCTGCATAGAGTATATTTCTTGTTGTGATTTATGAGGATCCACGAAGGTAAATAAAAAAACTGACAAGTACTGGAAGTTATTAGATGTGAATGCAGGGAACAAGGAAGTGAGGCGTCTGTCTAGGTTAGCTTCTGAAGCAGTAGAGAGGGTGTTTACTTTATGAATGGTAGGGGAGCAGAAGTATGGGGACATATGCTGCAGAGCTAATAGGGTTGGTCGGTTTCGTATGAGCTAGGAGGACCTTGAGTAGTACCTCACATGTGTGTCTGGTATGATCAGCACACAGACAATGGTTGTGGGACAAGGGGTATCGTCCCACATTGCGGATAGCCTACATTAGGGGCAAGAATTCATTCAGGGGCAACCCTATTGTTCTCCTTTAATTGATAGGTCCTTAAACTACTGTTCTGCTAAGAGGATTATGACCCTGTGGGGATAATCTGTCCTTTTGATTGACAGGTTCTTAACTGAATGTTCAGTTGAGTGGATTTCCATGAAACCCCCCTCTTGAAACTCCCCTCTCTGGTGCAAGCACACTTTTGATATCAATTTGATTGGCTAATTAATGAAATGGGATCAAATAGCCCCCACCACAATGAGAAAACCTCTAGTACTCCTCCTTCCCTCCCACATTTGGAAATTGGCGGGAAAAAGACTCAGTTGATTGGCCAATTGGCAGGAACTCGATTACAGTTGAAACAAATAAACAAACACAGTCTGACTCATAACTTTTTATTACTGAATACCAGTTTCATTCTGCATTTTGTTGAAACAAAATGGTCACGGTTCCTAAGACACGACATCATTTCTGAAACACTAATATTTGCCATAGAAAGATTCGACTGGCAGGACGATCTAAAAGCTTGCCCTCCCACCCCTCCCCCCCCCCCCCGCCACCCCCTGGCACACGCAACTTCAACCAATAGGCAATACAGTTGACCACAAAGCCGATAGCCCTTTGCCACACCCACTAATTCACACTACCAGACATGAACACTCATCAGGGTCAGCAAATGAAATAAGTGAGATTGCTTCATGTTTCTTTTAATGAATAATTTTGGGATGCTTGGGAATGTGGACAAGAGAGGAGAGGTGAGCAACAGGAATACAGATCACCTCAGGTAACAGTAGGAAGCAGAAGGGTCGTCAATCAGAGGGGAAATTCTGAACAGCCTCATGGTAATGTGAAGTAGTGGAGCATAGAGAAACAAAAAATAAATAAATAAATAAATAAAAGTGTTAATCAATGGAGGTCGTGATGCCTTGCTATGTCTAGGCAGCAACGAAAGAAAATAATTGGGGTCCATAACGTAATAGGTATACCCGGGGTCTAGGGGTAGCGTCTTTGATTCATCGCATTCGGGAGGACGACGGTTCAATCCCGTCTCCGGCCATCCTGATTTAGGTTTTCCGTGATTTCCCTAAATCGCTTCAGGCAAATGCCGGGATGGTTCCTTTGAAAGGGCACGGCCGATTTCCTTCCCCATCCTTCCCTCAGCCGAGCTTGCGCTCCGTCCCTAATGACCTCGCTGTCGACGGGACGTTAAACTCTAATCTCCTCCTCCTCCTCCTCTTTGATTCATAATCAAAACGTACTCGGTCCTCGGGATAGAAACTCGCTACTGCTTAAATTATGATTAATAATTAATCAGCCGACAACAATCGGCATAGAATGTCACCCTCACTCTGCTAAAAGCCTTGTGAAAGAGGGCAGAGGAACGGACAGAGATTCAGGACACTCTCTTTCCCTTGGGTGGGGAGCTGCCCCTAAACCCGGAAGAATCAGGAATGGTCATTGGCATAAGGATGCAGAAGGAAATGAAAACCACTGCATTAAAGACACATAACGTGTATCCACAGGGCATGTTACATGTAATAAAAAGTGTCATGATGATCTCACCATTGGCAAAAGATTACGGAATAGTCCCCCATTCGGACCTTTGGGAGGAGACTGAGTAGGGAGAGGTGACCATGAGAAAAAGATTGAAATTCAACGAAAGGATAACGTTCTACGAGTCGCGGCGTGGAATATCAGAAGCCTGAATGTGGTAGGGAGGCTAGGAAATGTACACTCCTGGAAATTGAAATAAGAACACCGTGAATTCATTGTCCCAGGAAGGGGAAACTTTATTGACACATTCCTGGGGTCAGATACATCACATGATCACACTGACAGAACCACAGGCACATAGACACAGGCAACAGAGCATGCACAATGTCGGCACTAGTTCAAAAATGGTTCAAATGGCTCTGAGCACTATGGGACTTAACATCTGTGGTCATCAGTCCCCTAGAACTTAGAACTACTTAAACCTAACTATCCTAAGGACATCACACACATCCATGCCCGAGGCAGGATTCGAACCTGCGACCGTAGCAGTCGCGCGGTTCCGGACTGCGCGCCTAGACCACCGCGGCCGGCTCGGCACTAGTACAGTGTATATCCACCTTTCGCAGCAATGCAGGCTGCTATTCTCCCATGGAGACGATCGTAGAGATGCTGGATGTAGTCCTGTGGAACGGCTTGCCATGCCATTTCCACCTGGCGCCTCAGTTGGACCAGCGTTCGTGCTGGACGTGCAGACCGCGTGAGACGACGCTTCATCCAGTCCCAAACATGCTCAATGGGGGACAGATCCGGAGATCTTGCTGGCCAGGGTAGTTGACTTACACCTTCTAGAGCACGTTGGGTGGCACGGGATACATGCGGACGTGCATTGTCCTGTTGGAACAGCAAGTTCCCTTGCCGGTCTAGGAATGGTAGAACGATGGGTTCGATGACGGTTTGGATGTACCGTGCACTATTCAGTGTCCCCTCGACGATCACCAGTGGTGTACGGCCAGTGTAGGAGATCGCTCCCCACACCATGATGCCGGGTGTTGGCCCTGTGTGCCTCGGTCATATGCAGTCCTGATTGTGGCGCTCACCTGCACGGCGCCAAACACGCATACGACCATCATTGGCACCAAGGCAGAAGCGACTCTCATCGCTGAAGACGACACGTCTCCATTCGTCCCTCCATTCACGCCTGTCGCGACACCACTGGAGGCGGGCTGCACGATGTTGGGGCGTGAGCGGAAGACGGCCTAACGGTGTGCGGGACCGTAGCCCAGCTTCATGGAGACGGTTGCGAATGGTCCTCGCCGATACCCCAGGAGCAACAGTGTCCCTAATTTGCTGGGAAGTGGCGGTGCGGTCCCCTACGGCACTGCGTAGGATCCTACGGTCTTGGCGTGCATCCGTGCGTCGCTGCGGTCCGGTCCCAGGTCGACGGGCACGTGCACCTTCCGCCGACCACTGGCGACAACATCGATGTACTGTGGAGACCTCACGCCCCACGTGTTGAGCAATTCGGTGGTACGTCCACCCGGCCTCCCGCATGCCCACTATACGCCCTCGCTGAAAGTCCGTCAACTGCACATACGGTTCACGTCCACGCTGTCGCGGCATGCTACCAGTGTTAAAGACTGCGATGGAGCTCCGTATGCCACGGCAAACTGGCTGACACTGATGGCGGCGGTGCACAAATGCTGCGCAGCTAGCGCCATTCGACGGCCAACACCGCGGTTCCTGGTGTGTCCGCTGTGTCGTGCGTGTGATCATTGCTTGTACAGCCCTCTCGCAGTGTCCGGAGCAAGTATGGTGGGTCTGACACACCGGTGTCAATGTGTTCTTTTTTCCATTTCCAGGAGTGTAGAAAGCGAAATGCAAATGCTCAATCTAGATATAGTCGGGGTCAGTGAAAAATGGAAAGAAGACAAGGATTGTTGCTCAGATGAGTGTAGGGTAATATCAACAGCAGCAGAAAATGGTGTAAAGGGCGTAGGATTTGTTACGAATAGCTAGACAATAAAACCATGGAAAATTTCTTTTACCCTACAACATAAAAGTTACAGGTCCTAAATTGCGTTTGAGAACGGCGATGGTAGCTAAATAGTATACTAGCTCCCATAGTACGAAATATGAAATTTAACACTTACCGAACTGTGGGTAAATGGTAATCTCATGGAATGAGGAGTCAAATGCTTAAAATTACACCCAAGATTTAATGGGTCAGGTGCATTATCACGCTAAAAATACGGAACAATGCCGCAAGTCGCAAATTTGTATGTAAAACAAGAACGATACTAGGTCGTATTCATGAACAGCTATAGCAATAAAAGAGAAACAAGCGTATAATGGTAATAAAATAGAACTCTCATGTGGTAACTTCAAATGTGGCTTTTTTTAAGAAACAGCTCCTTTCGACTGCATATAGAGTCAGCTGTAGAAGAAAAATAACATTATACAACAGGAGGAAGCAAACTAATGCATGCCGTAAGAGCTGAGACACCGACATTATTTGACTTGCCATAGGGTATGGAGACGACACTCCTTAAACGCAAAATAGGGCCTGTTTACATGTGTCATATATGCACAGCACTATGTTTTGCGGACGAATATACCGGACAGATGGAGAAGTCACTATTAGAGTCAGCGAACACTAGCTAGCAAAAGAAAAGGGTAAGTTGAGGAACATTCCACTTTCGCTGAACATATAAAACTTTCAGGCTATCAGTCCCTCAATCTGGATAATCTGATAACCGTACAAGTATAAAATAAATGGCGAAAATAAAATTTGCTTGAGGAATTCGAAATTACGAAACATATTACCTTTACGAGGCTTTTAAACGAACAGTTACTGTCGAAAAATCAGGCGTTTTTCGATGCTCTGATGCGAATCTTCAAATGAGTTTATGAATTTATATTAGTTCAGACTCTGGACGTTCTTCCCGATTATTCACACACAGCCTTCCATAGTCAGAAACCGTTTCGTCAGCGTTTGGCGAGCTTCCTAGTACTATGACTCCATAGGCTTGGTTGTTGTTCAGTCAGACAAGTGCTGTCATGTAATGTTGTTCATATATGACAGATGTAAATAGACCCTATTTTGTGTTTAAGGGGCGTCGTCTCCATATGTCAAATGAAATAATGTCTGTGTCTTAGCGCTTTCGGCATGCAGAGAATTTTCTTCCTCCTGTTATATAAAGCGACGCTTTATGTATTTTAACTGTGTTGTGTACCTTCTCCATACGATTTTTCAATGCGGTTGACACAGCCTGTATATTTAGGGAAGTCACAGTTGATCTTACCATATGAGAGTTCTCTTTTATTACCATAAATGGCTTATTGTGCGTTACCACATTACTGTTAACTTTCACAAGGTAGGTATTTGCCTGTTTCTCTTTTATGACCATTGCTAATAATCTTGTATACGACCTAATGTCGTCCATGTTTTAAGAATAAATTGCTACCAGCGACACAGATCCGTATTTAAGCGTCGTAATGCACTTGACATTATCTTTCCTGGTTGTAATTTTTAGCGTTTGACTCCTCATTTCATGAGATGATTATTTACCCGTAGTTACGAAAGTGTTAAATTTCATATTTCATATTATGGGACCTAGTACGCTCATTAAGTACAACCCTCTCACCCAGAAATGCAGTTTAGGACCTGTAACTTTTGTGTTGTAGAGTTACAGAATTTTTACTTGGTTTTGTTGTCATGGAGTTCTTGTATATGGCCATTATATTTGTACCGGGTTTTGTAGTTTTCCTAGATTGTCTGAAGACGTCTTTCCATGTATGTGAAACCGACCGCAAATGAGAACCTAATGATACTATCTTTATTCCAAACATGACTTAATTCTTTCTATAAGATTACTGTTGTTGCATTACCAATGCCACAAAGTTTGGGAATGGAGTGAAATAACTGCTACTGTAAACTACTATGAAGCGCATGGCAGACAGTCAGTTACTAAGTCTGCCGCATGTTGAGATAGATTCTCCATCTTAGTTGTGGGTTGTTTCAGGAAGACTAGAAGCAACACTAAAGAAATGTAGGAGTTGCATATTGTTCTTGTAACTGACTGGTATTGATGACTGAAATATCGTACGGTTATGGTTATGATGATTAAATTTCTGCAGCCCTCGTTGGAAAGTAAGAGCAATTCAGATAATTTTGTCATATTCACAATTTAAACTTACTTTCTGTGGACGTAGACTAGGTACTATTTAGTGATCCTGAGAGAGTTGCCTTCAATGAGCCATCTCGAATTCTGTCTATTTTTTGGCCTAGGTAGACCACTATGAACAAAATTTAAGTAATGGTTTTTATTACATGTTTTCCAATAGTTTGCGTTTTGATAATCAAAGAAATGTGCCTTTTTTTACCTTCGAAGGCGACATTTCTTCTTTTAGTCGCCTTTCTTTCAAATATATGTTATACGATTTCAAACGCAAAAAATCCTTCTAAAAGAAAAAAGAAAAATATATTGATACTTATTTAGATGTATTTAGTGTTTAACGGCTGTAACACTGTAGTCCAATCTTGGAAATTGCCTGACCCAATGAAGGAAACAGTAGCCTTGATTGGGCCGATGACACACGTAATTCATTTTCAAATATTTCTTTAACAATGAGTATTTAAGCGTCTACCATAGTGAAATGCTGCATATAAGGTTCAAGTTACACTGAAAATAAAATACTTATTAGAATATTTCAGGATTTTATTACATATTTTCCTTAGGTGGCCCATTGACGGCAACCTTCTCCTAATACTGTTCTTGAAACTTGGTAAATAGGCTTCCCCCAGGTATTTGAAGTCTGTCTTCAAAAATCTGATAATTCGGATCTTTTAGAATTTTAGTGACGATTTCGTGTTTGTCATACAAGCCTGTCACCATATCCCTTTTTACATCTGTTTGGTATGGATCTCACACGCTGAAGCAATATCATAGGGTTAGACGCACTACTGTTTTCTAAGCAGCCTCCTTCGTAGAGAGACTGAATTTTCCCAGTATCCTACCAATAAACACAAGTCTACCTGCTGCTATATCTGTGCCGTATTCCATTTCACATCAGCGCCAGTTGCTACACCCAGTGCTCTGTATTGCGATGAATAGTTGCAATCGTGACATTGACGGTGTACCCATAGTGTGCTACGTTCCTGCTTTTGTATAGTAAACAGTTTTGCATATCCTGAACTTTTAAGAGAAGTTAATCATTGTGGCACTACGAAATCATATCAAGCTCTGCCTTGATATTAGTGCACCTTTTTACAGGTAGTACTTCGGTATAGGTAAGTCCCTTGTATTCATAAACTGAGAGCTTACAGCTAGTAATGTCTGTCAATTTATTATCATACAACATGGACAGCCAAGGTATCAATACACTTCTCTGGAGCTTGGCTGATGTTAATTATATCTCTGTCAATGACTCATCATGTAATTCAACCTGAATCCTTCCTACCAAGAAATGCCTAGTCTTATCATAAGCTTCGTTTGCTTCTCCACATGATCATACTTTCGTTAAAAACATTACACTGAGGTGACAAAAGTCATGGAATACCTCATAATATCGTGTAGGACCTCCTTTTGCGCGACACAGAGCAGCAGCTCGACGCAGCATGGACTTAACCAGTCGTTGAAAGTCCCCAGCAGAAATAATGAACCATAATTGAGAAAGTGTTATCGGTGTAGGTTTTTGTGCACCAACTGATCTCTCCATTATGTCCAATACATTTACGATTAGACTCATGTATGAGGACCTGGGTGGCCACATTATTCACTCGAACTGTCCAATACTTCAAACCGACCGGGACATGGGGCACTGTCATCCATAAAAATCCCCTCTTTGTTTGAGAACATAAATGACTGTTAATGGTCTACAATTGGCCGAACATTAACATTTTCAGTTAATGACTCATTCAGTTGGACCAAAAGGCCGAATCAATTCCATGCAACCACACCTGACACCCTTATAAAGTCACACCCAGCATGCATTGTGACTTGTTGACAACATGGGTCCTTGGCTTCACGGGGTCTGCGCCACACTTGATCGCTAACATCAGCTCATACCAACTGAAACCGGGACTCATCTGACTAGGCCACGGTTTTCCAGTCGTCTAGGGCCCAATCGATGTGATCAAGAGTCCAGGGGAGGCGCTGCAGCCGATGTCCTGCTATTAGCAAAGGCATTCCCGTCTGCTGCCATAGCTCACGAACGGAAAATTTCGTCGCACTGTCTTAAAGGATAGATTCTAAGTACGTCCCACATTGATTTCTGCGTTTATTTCGCGCAGTGTTGCTTGTCTGTTAGCACTGACAATAGAGATGTCAGCAAACGCCGCTGCTCTCGGTCGTTAAGTGGAGGCCGTCGGCCACTGGTGAGAAGCAATGCATGAAATTTGGTATTCTCAGCACACTTCTGACTGTAGATTTCAGAATGTTGAATTCCCTAGCGATTTCCAAAATGTAAAGTTCCATGCTCCTGGGTCCAACTGCCATTCCGTGTTCAAAGTTTAGTAATTCCCGTCATGATGCCATAATCACGTCGGAAACCTTTTCACGTGTATTTCCTGAGTATGAATGACTGCTCCGTCAAGGCACTGCGCTTCTGTACCTTATGTATGCGATATTACCGCCATCTTTATAGGTGCACATCGTCATCCAGTAACTTCTGTCTCCTAAGTCTAATTAGCTCCGTGTTAATTTTCCCCCGTCTACCTGGAGGCACACCGGCCGCGGTGGCCTAGCGGTTCTAGGCGCTCAGTCTGGAACCGTGCGACTGCTACGGTCGCAGGTTCGAATCCTGCCTCGGGCATGGAGGTGTGTGATGTCCTTAGGTTGGTTAGGTTCTAAGTTCTAGGGGACTGATGACCTCGGATGTTAAGTCCCATAGTGCTCAGAGGCATTTGAACCTTTTTTTGAACTTAGAGGCATGCTGAAAATATTGCGAGGCGGCGACCTGTTCTCAGCCTTACCTCACACTCTATTAGCATATCGAACTTCCGTTACTTCATTTTCTTTCCGTATCGCTCTTTGATTACCATGCATTACTAGTAATTTTACGGGCGTAATTCTAGTTTAGGATATAGTTGCTAGTGTTGTTGGTGGGTGATCATGCTGCGTTTTGTTAACAGCCTCACTTATCAAGCTGCGACATTATCGCATCTGAAGATGGTCATTGTAGACCTAAACCGGTTATCTGTTGACGAAAAGTTTGTTACCATAGACGTAAAGTAAAGGAAATTTAGCCTCACTTCTGTTAACGTTCAGATTTATCTGTTCACGTCTTGGCTTGGCACGTGGGATTTCCTATAACTGTGGAACTGGAATCATGCCACGGTCCACGGAGCGTCGGGTGCATCAAATGCCGCTTTCCTTAATGTCTACCTTCTCGAGGAAATGGCGCTATGGCTAGCAGAGGCCCGTAGTTTGTCTGGTCGCGTCTGGTAACTGGGAAACGGACCTGAAGCGCACTTTCCGTACAATAACAACTGGTGCCTCATAGTGGTCTGTTTGAAACTCGACCTCATTGAAGCCATCAAAGGGCGGTTTTTGCCGTTCACTGGGATACATCCTGCTATGTTTGCTCTTGTGGTGCCGTCTTATAAGCCAGAATTACTCTCCCAAGAGCTGTTCAGAAATCTTGTCGGTTCACCTTCCGTGGAGAATTGGCCTTGAGAATCTACATCCGGCTTCTGCTCATTACTGAAACTACGGTTTTCATTGGTTGATGATGCACATTAAATTATATAGTGGGAGACAGGGAACCAGTTTTCGTGAGTGGGTTTGACGGTTCACTTTGACCGTTTTAGTGACTGGTCTTCATTTAAGAGATATAGGTTAACTTTTTCGCAACTTAGAGATTATTCAACCAAGTCGGTTTCGATAAGATGATGTTTCTGGATTCACGCAGTCAAAGAGCTAATCCATTAGCAGCTCTCACGCCTTAGCAGTCGGCGCCACCATCTTCGGCTTCGATTACTTTAATGGGATACCGTTCTTGAAATCACAGTACTTTTATTGCTTCAAAATTATTTCATCTATTATGTATTTACTGGAAGGGGGTATAGTGTCTGTTTGCAACACATCTGGTCTATTTATGCTAATGTATGAAAACACTTATAATGGTTTCAAAAATGCAGAGCTACTTATTCTGCATCCTCATTACGAGTGAATATCAAAAAGAAACGACCATAGGAAAACGTTGTTACTTCGATCTTTCATTCAGTATCCTTATGTACTTGTTTCACCACAGGTTGTTAAATGAAAGTGACAATAATCCTAAAATCTGATTTTAGGTACGCTGAAGCGAAGGCATAGATCTGAGACCATCATTACTGAAAAAGAGTATCGAAGCACAACGTGCCATGCTGAGAATGAATGCAAGTTACAAATCTTTTTCCTTGCAAAATTTCCATGTTCTTTTTACGTAATTAAAAGTTTGGAGAGATTCATTAATATTAACCTTCGGAAATCTTTGAATAAATCGCTAGAAAATTTCAACGCCGCATTTTTGAATATTCATGCAATATTTCCAGAATGTAAACTCGAGAAACGTACGTTTTTACACATTCCCTGGTACCGAGGATTGGTATTCAAAGAAGCGTTATCTTATTTTTCTTAATGGATCCCGAGCCTCAGAAGCTGCGCAATTAGAGCAGATTTTCTTTGTGTGCGAGGCTAGATATGTAAATGCGACGTCGCAGCCAGTTAGGCTAATGCCCCGGTCGGGGGCGCGACTGTGTTTGTGCAGCGAAACTTGGCGCGGATCTCTTAATAAAGACTGCGCCTCTCCTCGGCGGCGGCGGGGTGCTCTCCACTCGCCGACTTGCTAACGAATTCACTCGCGATTAAAAGAAATACAAGAAGCAGGCGGCAAAAGGAGCGCGGCGTCTTTCATGTGGCGGGCCTTTGAGGCTCGGGGCGCGACGCTCCGTCACGCCGCGCCGCTGTCTCCAGAGCCGGCCTCCGGCTGCGCCAAAGCGTGGCAGCGCGGCCCGCCAGCCGGCGCGGAAGCTCACTGAAATAAAAACCTGTCTCTGAGGTCCGCTGCCTGGCAACGGGATTCCAGCACTCTCTTCTGAGCTCGGGAAACGGGACACGCAGTAATTAAGAAATTGCAAAGCTAGTACAGCTAACCCGATGCTAGCCGTATGACATCATGACGTGTCTTATACACTCAGGTTACAAAAGTCATGGGATACCTCCTAATATCGTGTCAGACCTCCTTTTTCCCAGTATAGTGCATCAGCTTGACTTGACTTGGACTCAACAAGTCGTTGGAGGTCCCCTGTAGAAATACTTCGCCATGTTGCTACTTTACCTATCCATAACAGTTCAAGTGCTGTCGCTGAAGGATTTTGCGCACGAGCTCCCCTCTTGATTATGTTCCATGAATGAGGGTTTTCTCCTTCATCCAGAATATGCTGGAATGATCGAGGCTCAGATACGTTGACCCGAGTCCTGAGGGGATATGGCCCTTACCCTACACACCTGCACCGCTTTGGCGTCAACCAAAGTGATATGTGTGAATCTGGCCAACATGGATCCCCCGGAAATATAACGCTAAAATGAGCCACACGCTCACACGTAAGGCTGTCGTCAGATATCGAAGACATAGGGCAAGCTTTAAGAGACACAGATAACCGGAGCATGCTTAACTGCATCAATGTTGAAATATCAAGAGCCCTACACAAGACTTATAAGCAGCAACGACCATATCCAAGATCGCGACCCGAAAAACACTCTAAACCACAGCATGATGCATGGGACAACAGATATTCTATCGCTGTTATGGAAACAGATGAACAGATAGACACAAATGATGACGTAAACACTCCACTATCATCAGATACATATACGGCATAGTAGCAGATGACACGACAGCAACAATACTACAAGAAACTTCCTTGCAGATTAAAACTGTGTGCCGGACCGAGACTCGAACTCGGTATCTTTGCCTTTCACGGGCAAGTGCTCTCTTCTGTAGAGTGAAAATTTCATTCTAGAAACAACCCCCAGGCTGTGGCTAAGCCATGTCTCCGCAATATCCTTTCTTCCAGGAGTCCTAGATCTGCAAGGTTCCTAGGAGAGCTTCTGTGAAGTTTGGAAGGTAGGAGACGAGGTACTGGCGGAATTAAAGCTGTGAGGACGGGGCGTGAGTCGAGCTTGGATGGCTCTGATGGTAGAGCACTTGCCCACGAAAGGCAAAGGTCCAGAGTTCGAGTTTCGGTCCGGCACACAATTTTAATCTGCCAGGAAGTTTCATATCAGCGCACACTCCGCTGTAGAGTGAAAATTTCATTTTAAAACAAAACTACAAGTAATACAAACATGGAATTTAAAAATAAATTTGTAACAACTGCAAAACAACGTATTGTCCTGCTTTTACAAAAAAAAAAAACAAGTAATTATTTAGTTGCTAATGTTAAAATCTTCGGTATTGTTAGGCCGCGTCATATTTCCTTCTAAAATAATCGACGTTTCGACCCCTCTGCTGAGATCTTCTTCAGGATGTTTCGGTGTCCACTACTACTAGAACACTGTCAGAGCCCTGTGAGGCGTTCTCTTGTAAAGGAGACTATTCCCGCGTTTGCGCTGGAGAAGTGGGACTAATGGTTAAAATTCTTATGAGTTCCATTGGTGGGTTATCGTTATAAGCTAATATTCCCACGCTGATGCCGAAGAAGGGGCGTTATTGGCTAAACTCTTGTGGATACTATTGGTGGCCAATTGTCATTTGATAGAAAGGTACTATTCCACACTTACGCTGGAGAAGAGTTATTGGTTGAATTCCTCCAACTGCTATTGGTTGGACATCATTGGTTAGGTGCAAAACATCAGTTTTGTAGAATTAAGGTTCATTTCAACACCCGTACCTCCCTAACGAAGCATTTGCGGACCTATGTTCATACAACATTTTTTGTTCAGAAATACTTATACTATTACTGTTTACTATTAATAATTCTATTTATTTAATTAAATAGCGTCATAACTGGTTTCAAACTGAGAAGCTCATCATCAGACGGCTGTTCTCAAGATTTACAAGATGCACTATACATAATCATCAGTTAACGAGATTATTTTAAAAGTTTTAATAACAAAATATACAGACAGAATGATAGGTTAGCAATGGGTAGCAGCCTAGCTTGGAAGTTAACAGACATTTACATAAACCACTTAGAGCACACATTTTTCAAAATTAACAGTCACATCAACAGCAAAGTCATCTACTATAAAAGGTATGTAGATGATACATCTATTCTTCTTGATGGCTCCAATCAATAAATCGACACATTAGGAACAAAGCTGAGCAGCATGCAACAGAAAATCAGATTCATTGTTGAGCATGAAACCAACAACAAAATCAATTTCTTAGTTTTAAAAATTTCCGGCAAAAACCAGAAACATCACTTTGAAATTTACAGAAAGCAAACAGCCACAGATGTGTGTATCGACTGCTCATCTTGCCATCCAAACCAACATAAGATTGCATACTTCAGGTGCATGCTGAATCGCCTGCAAAAAATTTCACCTGAACCAGTTGAACAACATAAAGAAATCAATATCATCAAAGCTATAGCTCTAAACAATGGATATAACGCTCACATGATTGATAAATTATCACAAAAAAATCCAAAAAACAGCAGACAACGAAGCCCTACACCAGACACCTATGCAGTCAACACAAAAGACAGTGGAAAGCAGCAAAAAATATGTCTCACTTCCTTTTCTATGGAACATATCCCATAAAATATCTTTTCAAAAACACATCCATAGACATAAGCTTCCACGCAAATCATAAACTTCAGCACCTAACCATTTATAACATAAAGAATAACAACCCCCGATAGGAAAGATCAGGTATATATAAAGTCAGATGCCAAAATGGCCCCTCTTTCTATATTGGAAAGTGGGAGATACTTTGAGATCCGATTCAAAGAACATTTAGATGCCATACGTTTCAACAATTCTTCAAAATCTTCATTTGCAATGCACACAACTCTCAGTAAACATGGAATAAAGAAAACTGAAGACCAAATCCAAATATTGCATCAAACTGAAAAAGGTAGCCTTATGAACCTGCTTGAAGAGATAGAAATATATACACATAAAAGCAAATCACCACACCATATCCTCGATGAAAAGACAGAGCTAGCTAATGCAACCTTTCTACAAAATTGCACTCACACATTTTCAAGTTTGAAACATAAATCAACACTACTCGTTTTAACAACAATATGCAATCAATAATCCAAACAAAATATTACAACATAATATGACTGCCTGCTCAGTCACACATTACTGCATCTGTAAAACTGATTAAAAAGGAACCAATACCATTTAAGTAACACTCACACAAACTGGTTACTACACCTTCCAACTTTATTCGTAATTAATGCTCACTGAATATTTTATGGTCACGATGTAACGTTTATTCTTTGTAATCGAACTGATTGTAATGTTACCGTGATTCATTGTAAGAAATTCCACTGTCAGATCAAAGCAATATATATAGTAATACATGAAAATATAGGTGCTTTCTCAGTTATACATTATAGCAACTGTGATTCAAAATTTCAGTGCGCCATACTATGTTAATATAATTTCTACTGTCATATTATTCGTTTTATCACATCTCAGTGTTGTTCCCTGTATATAGCAAAGCATTTACTTAATACCATGTAAGAATCATTCAAACAAACTGGTTACTACATCTGTCAACTCCATCTGTAATATTATATGCTCATAATATAAGGTTTATCTCTGTGTTTTAGTTGTTCATGACGTTACATTTATTCTTTATTTCATTCATACTGTGAAATCAAAGTAATCCATATCTTGTAATATTTCTGAGAGAGAACATCTCTGGCACTGTTGCACTTGTGAAACCGCCATCTTTGTGTCAACTTCACGTGTGGCATTTACTTTTGTGTGTATATGTGTGTGGTGCTTTGCACAAAATGGTGATACACAAATCATATAAGTTCTGCATATACTTTGCAATATTTCAAAAATACAATCCTGCAACTTTGCAACTAAATTTCGCCGAATTTTCGATGTAAGTACTTAACCTCACATATTTGTTTCCTCAGTATTACATCGTTTGGAGGTTAGTTATTTTGACATAGTGCGATTTTAACATTGTTTTCTACCGAAGGGCACCAACACACCAAGACTATTTCGCTACAGTGGGAGAAAAAAATCGTAAACTGACGATTATGTAAAGTGCATCTTGTGAATCTTGTGATCAGCCGTCTAATGATGAACTTGTCAGTTCTTAACCGATTACGGCGCTATTTATTTAAATAAATAGTATTATTAATAGTGGCAGGTTGCTGTCTTCTTCTTTGTAAGAATCAAGTTAGATTAACTGTTTACGTTGGTCGGCTTTCTATACACTCTGTGAGCTAGTGTTTTACCAGATCTTCGGTATACGCACCTAGGAACCGGATACCGACCTCGCTCTCAGACTCCAAGGTAAATTTGATTTTGAGGTGAACCCTTCTCCAGCGTAAGTGCGGAATACTGTCTTTCTATCCAATGAGGATTGGCCACCAATAGTATTCACAAGAGTTTAGCCAGTAATGTCCCTTCTTCTGCATCAGCGCGGGAACGTAAGACTATGACCAAGGCCCATCAATGGTACCCACAAGAATTTTAACCAAGAGCCCCCCTTCTCCAACACAAATACGGAAAAGTACCTCTAGTAAGAGAACCCGTCTCTGGTCTCTGACAGTGTTCTAGCAATAGTGGTCACCGAAACATTCTGAAGATGATCCCAGCAGAGGGGTCGAAACATCGATTGCCCACATCTCGTGGTCGTGCGGTAGCGTTCTCGCTTCCCACGCCCGGGTTCCCGGGTTCGATTCCCGGCGGGGTCAGGGATTTTCTCTGCCTCGTGATGGCTGGGTGTTGTGTGCTGTCCTTAGGTTAGTTAGGTTTAAGTAGTTCTAAGTTCTAGGGGACTTATGACCACAGTAGTTGAGTCCCATAGTGCTCAGAGCCATTTGAACCATTTTTGAAACATCGATTATTTTAGGAGATGTGATGCAGCCTGACTACCTAGAAGATTTCATCTTTAATGACAACGGCAACGAAAGCATGCTGACTTACATAATTATTTACTTCTTTGGGTCATTATTTTGAAACCTGTAAATGTCTAATTTGTGAACTGCATAAGATGCGAACTGTACAAAAAATGTGAGTTTTATAAAATTGTGCATAAAAATAGATATGCAGATTAATTAAGCATAAACACACGAACATAAGCGGACAACATAGATAAGAAGCGCCCTTCTAGGACACAAGGTTCACCGTCACCTCTCGTGGCTGCTCTACCGGATACGGTGCGGTTAACTAGAGGAAGCTATTGTTGTTGTTGTTGTTGTGGTCTTCAGTCCTGAGACTGGTTTGATGCAGCTCTCCATGCTACTCTATCCCGTGCAAGCTTCTTCATCTCCCAGTACCTACCGCAACTTACATCCTTCTGAATCTGCTTAGTGTATTCATCTCTTGGTCTCCCTCTAAAATTTTTACCCTCCACGCTGCCCTCCAATACTAAATTGGTGATCCCTTGATGCCTCAATACATGTCCTACCAACCGATCCCTTCTTCTAGTCAAGTTGTGCCACAAACTTCTCTTCTCCCCAATCCTATTCAATACTTCCTCATTAGTTATGTGATCTACCCATCTAATCTTCAGCATTCTTCTGTAGCACCACATTTCAAAAGCTTCTATTCTGTTCTTGTCCAAACTATTTATCGTCCATGTTTCACTTCCATACATGGCTACACTCCATACAAATACTTTCAAAAACGACTTCCTGACACTTAAATCTATACTCGATGTTAACAAATTTATCTTCTTCAGAAAGGCTTTCCTTGCCATTGCCAGTCTACATTTTATATCCTCTCTACTTCGACCATCATCAGTTATTTTGCTCCCCAAATAGCAAAACTCATTTACTACTTTAAGTATCTCATTTCCTAATCTAATTCCCTCTAATTCGACTACATTCAACTATCCTCGTTTTGCTTTTGTTGATGTTCATCTTATATCCTCCTTTCACGACACTATCCATTCCGTTCAACTGCTCTTCCAAGTCCTTTGCTGTTTCTGACAGAATTACAATGTCATCGACGAACATCAAAGTTTTTATTTCTTCTCCATGTATTTTAATACCTACTCCGAATTTTTATTTTCTTTCCTTCACTGCTTGCTCAATATACAGATAGAATAACATCGGGGAGAGACTACAACCCTGTCTAACTCCCTTCCCAACCACTGCTTCCCTTTCATGCCCCTCAACTCTTATAACTGCCATCTGGTTTCTGTACAAATTGTAAATAGCCTTCCGCTCCCTGTATTTTACCCCTGCCACCTTCAGAGTATTCCAGTCAACATTGTCAAAAGCTTTCTCTAAGTCTACAAATGCTAGAAACGTAGGTTTGCCCTTCCTTAATCTAGCTTCTAAGATAAGTCGTAGGGTCAGTCTTGCCTCACGTGTTCCAACATTTCTACGGAATCCGAACTGATCTTCCCCGAGGTCGGCTTCTACCAGTTTTTCCATTCGTCTGTAAAGAATTCGCGTTAGTATTTTGCAGCTGTTACTTATTAAACTGATAGTTCGGTAATTTTCACATCTGTCAACACCTGCTTTCTTTGGGATTGGAATTATTATATTCTTCTTGAAGTCTGAGGGTATTTCGCCTGTTTCATACATCTTGATCACCAGATGGTAGAGTTTTGTCAGGACTGGCTCACCCAACGATGTCAGTAGTTCTCATGCAATGTTGTCCATTCCGGGGACCTTGTTTCGACTCAGGACTTTCAGTGCTCTGTCAAACTCTTCACGCAGTATCGTATCTCCCATTTCAACTTCATTTACATCCTCTTCCATTTCCATAATATTGTCCTCAAGTACATCGCCCTTGTATAGACCCTGTATATACTCCTTCCACCTTTCTGCTTTCCCTTCTTTGCTTAGAATTGGGTTTCCATCTGAGCTCTTTATATTCATACAATTGGTTCTCTTCTCTCCAAAGGTCTCTTTAATTATCCTCTAGCCATCCCTGCTTAGCAATTTTGCACTTCCTGTTGATCTCATTTTTGAGACGTTTGTATTCCTTTTTGCCTGCTTCACTTACTGCATTTTTATGTTTTCTCCTTTCATCAATTAAATTCAATATATCTTCTGTTACCCAAGGATATCTACTAGCCCTCGTCTTTTTACCTACTTGATCCTCTGCTGCCTTGACTACTTCATCCCTCAGAGCTACCCATTCTTCTTCTATTGTATTTCTTTCCCCCATTCCTGTCAATTGTTCCCTTATGCTTTCCCTGAAACTCTGCACAACCTCTGGTTTAGTCAATTAATCCAGGTCCCATCTCCTTAAATTCCCACCTATTTGCAGTTTCTTCAGTTTTAATCTACAGATCATAACCAATAGATTGTGGTCAGAGTCCACATCTGCTCCTGGAAATGTCTTACAATTTAAAACCTGGTTTCTAAATCTCTGTCTTACCATTATATAATCTATCTGATACCTTTTAGTATCTCCAGGATTCTTCCATGTATACAACCATCTTTTATGATTCTTGAACGAAGTGTTAGCTATGATTAAGTTGTGCTCTGTGCAAAATTCTACCAGGCGGCTTCCTCTTTCATTTCTTAGCCCCAATCCATATTCACCTACTACATTTCCTTCTCTCCCTTTTCCTACTACACAATTCCAGTCACCCATGACTATTAAATTTGCGTCACCCTTCACTATCTGAATAATTTCTTTTATTTCATCATACATTTCTTCAATTTCTTCGTCACCTGCAGAGCTAGTTGGCATATAAACTTGTATTACTGTATTAGGCGTGGGCTTCGTATCTATCTTTGCCACAATAATGCGTTCACTATGCTGTTTGCAGTAGTTTACCCGCATCCCTATTTTCCTATTCATTATTAAACCTACTCCTGCATTACCCCTATTTGATTTTGTGTTTATAACCCTGTAGTCACCTGACCAGAAGTCTTGTTCCTCCTGCCAACAAACTTCACTAAATCCCACTATATCTAAATGTAACCTATCCATTTCCCTTTTTAAATTTTCTAACCTACCTGCCCGATTCAGGGATCTGACATTCCACGCTCCGATCCGTAGAACGCCAGTTTTCTTTCTCCTGATAACGACATCCTCTTGAGTAGTCCCCGCCCGGAGATCCGAATGGGGGACTATTTTACCTCCGGAATATTTTGCCCAAGAGGACGCCATCATCATTTAACCATACAGTAAAGCTGCATGCCCTCGGGAAAAATTACGGCCGTAGTTTCCCCTTGCTTTCAGCCGTTCGCACTACCAGCGCAGCAAGGCCGTTTTGGTTAGTGTTACAAGGCCAAATCAGTCAATCATCCAGATCCAGACTGTTGCCCTTGCAACTACTGAAAAGGCTGCTGCCCCTTTTCAGGAACCACACGTTTGTCTGGCCTCTCAACAGATACCCCTCCGTTGTGGTTGCACGTACGGTACGGATATCTGTATCGCTGAGGCACGCAAGCCTCCCCACCAACGGCAAGGTCCGTGGTTCGTGGGGGGGGGGGGGGAGGAAGCTATTATAGTAACAAATACTACTGTTATATCTTATAACATATCACGTAGTTAATACCACAACATACATAAATATAGCAGTAGATACATTACAACAGAATATGCTAACCCAGAAGAGACAAACTCGAAGTGTTTTCGAAAGCCGTCCTACTTGAAATGGCTGGGTAAAGGGACCTCTTTTGCCATCTAAATCTTTGTTTTCGTGTATTATTTTCTTCGTAAGAGTATAGGAAAATCTGTTTTTCTGCAATTGTACATGATGTATCTTGTGTTTTTATTAACTATGTAATTACATAAGAAGACAAATGTTTTAAAATTATGATAATTGTCTAGTTTGTAGTAGCAGTTGACCCACTATAGTTACAAAGGTGGTGGGTCACACTGTAATTTTGTCTGCAGCTCGTGGTGTAGTGGCTAGCTTTCCTGCCTCTGGATCACGGGGTTGCGGTTTCAATTCCCGGCTGGGTTAGGAATTTACTTTGTTCGGGGACTGGGTGTTTGTGTTGTCCTCATAATTTCATCTTCATCATTCGCGAAAGTAGCTTGATTGGACTATGTAAAGATTGAGACCATGTACAAGGGCTGATGACCGCGCAGGTGAGAGCCCCCCCAAATCAAACATCATCATCAATCTGTGATTTTAGTAAATAAATAAACAAATAAACGTTCGATAAGGTTCACGTCGGGTGATCCGGGTGGCCAAATTATTCGCTCGAGATATCCAGAATGTTCTTCAGATCAATCGCGAACAATTGAGGCCCGGAGATAATTCTATGCTTGTTTGGGAGCGTGAAGTTATTGAATAGTTGCAAATGGTCTCCAAGTAGCTGAACAGAACTCTCTCCAGCCAATAATCAGTTCAGCTGTACAAAGAGGTCACAGTTCAACCCATGTAAATATAGCACATACCACTATGTAGCCGCCACCAGCACGCACAGTTCCTTGTTGACAACCTGGGTCCAGGGCTTCGTGGGATCTGCGCTACAGTCGAACCCTACCATCAACTCTTACGAACTGAAATCGGGTCTCATCCTACGAGGCCACGGTTTTCCAGTCGTCTGTGGCCCACTCGTAATGGTCAGATGCCTAGGATAGGCGCTGCAGGCGACGTCAGGCTTTTAGGAAAGGCACTCGCATCGGTCGTCCGCTGCCATAGCCCTCTAACCTCAGATTTCGCGGTACTGTCGTGACGGATGCGTTCGTCGTACTTCCCACACTCTTCAGCGGTATTTCACTGATTGTTGCTTTTCTATTAGCACTGACGAATCTACACAAACAGTGTTGATCTCAATCGGTAAGTGAAGGCCGTCGAACACTGGGTTGTCCGTGGTGAGAGGTAATGCCTGAAATGTGGTATTCTCGGCACATTCTTGACGCTTTGGACCTCGGAATAATGAATTCCCTAACGTTTTCCGAAATGGACTGTCCCATTTGTCTAGTTTGAATTACCATAACTGGTTCAAAGTCTGTTAATTTTAGTCGCGCAGCCATAACGACGAAGGAAACCTTTGCATATGAACCATCTGAGCGCAAATGTCGCCTCCACCAATGCAGTGGTCTTCTTTACTTCGTGTAGGCGATAACACCGCCATGTGTATAAATGCAGATCGCTATCCCATGACATTTGTGAGATCAGTGTATAAATGACCGATTTCCCTCAGATTTTTACACAATACTCTGATAAACATTCCCTACAGTCAGGAACCGCGTGACCGCTACGGTCGCAGGTTCGAATCCTGCCTCGGGCATGGATGTGTGTGATGTCCTTAGGTTAGTTAGGTTTAAGTAGTTCTAAGTTCTAGGTGACTGATGACCTTAGAAGTTAAGTCCCATAGTGCTCAGAGCCATTTGAACCAATCTGATAAACATTCGTGTGGACATAGGCTACAGTTTTTTTAAATATACATGGTATACAGTTCATACATACTATGCAAATGGGAAAGGTTATTAGCAGAAATTTAGAAAAGTTCCTGAGCTAGTTACTTCAAATTTTCTCACGATACTGTAATAGATATAGAGACAGATAAATGATACGTATTTTAATATATACGGAATTAAGCTATACGTGAACTACATAAAGAGGGAACATTGTTAGTAAAAATCTCCTTCAGATGTTTACATGATACCCTAATAAATGTTGTATCAGAGATAGGTAGCACATTTTTAGTATCTAGACTTACAGATGGACACAGGCGATTATATATATATGTGTGTGTGTGTGTGTGTGTGTGTGTGTGTGTGTGCTGTATAACGGGAAAACGTTGGCAATATCCTCAAAAATTTCTTGACCGATCCACTTCTAATTTTTATCTATGCATAGGCTACTTATTTTTTAATATATATGATAAATAAACATACGAGGAGAGTGTCTCTCATACCCTGTATGTCTATGATGCTAACCGATTTACCCACTTATTTTAAGCGATTTCAACTCCCAATCAGGGTTTCGTTGGCTAAAACAATAAAGGAGTTTCGACGTCAATGGTAGGGCGAAGAGGAAATGGTCAGGGCGGTTAGGTGGAAGAATATAGAGGGGTGGAAGCTGGAAATGGATAGAGAGAGGAGGGAGGAGGAGGTAGAGAGAAATAGGTAAAAGAGCTAATAGACGGAGGGTGAGGGGGAGGAGGTAAATATAGGAGAGAGAAGGAGATGGACCGAGGGATCTGCAAGAAGGGAGTTAGGACCTACATCCAGTTTCCATATAACGTTGAAGCACTGCACAACAAGCAAGTTACTAAAATTTACTTTGTTCTTATGGGACGAAATCTGTGGATGTGAAGGTAATTTTAAAATTATAGTTAGCGACTGTTATTGATCCTCGCTTTTCACAATACGCTACCTATCCTAAAGTATCCGAACATATATCAGTGAACACTAATATGTGGAGTACCCGGCATTCCATTTGATGGCGGTTTGAATTCTGCTGGGGACACTGTCCATCAAATGTCTGTATATCTGTGGAGGAGCCCATACTTCTTCAATAGCTAAAATCAGACTAGATTTCTTATCCAAATACGGCCACCGTATCTAAAATCGCCAGCAAGTGGCGCACTCATACGGTATTAGCACGATCGTCTCCAGACGGCGGTGGTAAGTCAAGCAGTGTCGTGAAACAAAATCAGTCTTGCATCTCGTGTATTCTTTCAGAACAGAGGTGAGTTTGTGGTACGTTTTAGTTACTGAATGATTTTCACAGTGAGTTATAAATATTGGGAAACCAGCTTTTTAGTCCCAGGAGGGCGGCATTTTTTGCTTTAGCTTGGATTTGTTTAACATATCCTCGGTACCTTTGTGAATTAAGCACTGTCTGTGTTTCATTTTAAAAAACGAAACACCTACAACCGCCCTTACTATGTTATTTATTATATGGCTACTAGTTTCGGTGCTTCAGTACACCATCTTCAGGCCTTAACTGACGCTGACTTGGTTAAATCTAATCGTATACACTAATCATCAGCGGCCAACATCTATGAAATTGTTTTCGCCGGCCGGCCGGTGTGGCCGAGCGGTTCTACGCGCTTCAGTCTGAACTACGCTACCGCTACTGTCACAGGTTCGAATCCTGCCTCGGACATGGATGTGTGTGATGTCCTTAGGTTAGTTAGGTTTAAGTAGTTCTAAGTTCTAGGGGACTGATGACCTCAGATGTTAAGTCCCATAGTGCACAGAGCTATGTCAACCATTTGTTTTCGCGGACTACCTGTAACAACGATGTGTGCCCAACCATTAACTACCAGCTGAAAGGAGAAACATTCGAAACAGAACGTCCAAAGATATGAGTCAGCGAATACTCTGACTCATACCTTCGAACATTCTGTCTTGAATGTTACTCCAGTCAGTTGGTAGTTGACGGTGTAATGAAGTACTGAAACTGGTAGCCTTATAATAAATGACATTGTAAGGACGGCTGCGGATGTTCGATTTCATTACATAAGTGAATAGCAGAAGTACCTCAAACCTTCAATAAAAAGAATCGACATACAAAAAAAAAAGAAACTACAATTCAGGCTGTTGTCCAAGTATGGCCTCCATGTCGGATCTAATTATGGACCTGGAGCCATATTGGGTAAAATATTTTCGACGCATAATTTAGGCAGTGTGACCCTGCTTCTGCAGTCGATAACCGTTTCATATCACATCAGGAAATTCGATCTATACCTTTCAAAGAACCAAGCATTGCCACCTGTCGAGGTTCAGCTATCCTATACGGGCTTACCTTGTTAAGATATTATTGTAGAGTCACATCAGAAGAAGCAAAACAAGCAGGAATCAGCAAAAAGAAAAAGTACAGTTCGTGAAAACCGAAGAAAGGAAAGAAAACTTTCTTCCCCTGAATCCTCTGAAGATTTTGACGTTCAAGAAGATTTAGATTCAAATTTTGGTAACGAGTTGTTGGTGATTTTACACTGTTCGGTCCACCTCTCACGGCAACTACTCGTCAGTTCCACATTCATAGCCAGCAGTGCCAGTTAAATTGGAAGCTCCATTCCGATGAATCGTTGCACACCACCTGAACACAGTATTGGCCATGGCAAGAATCAGTGAAAAAGGATTCAACGACGATCTGGCGCTTCAAAGAAAGATTTGCGGAAGACCAAGCAGCGTAACCCACTTGGACAGCGGCCGACTTGAACAATGCGGCGTGACGCAAGGCAACGGCGGATTCGGCACGGCAACGTCTCCAGCTGGTGAGACGGGAAGATACCTCTCAGTACCAGACCGTAGCGAAGTAAATATGAATGACCACATGGAAGCTATTGTGGAAAACACAGTGTGTTTACTGTGGAATCAGTTTTAAAGAATTTTTTTTTAAATGACATAGCATTTGCGGTTAATTGTGCCATTTATTACAATTTCCAAGATTGCAATTTCTACTTATGTCATTTTCAAGTGTTCAAAAGCTGTGGAAGACACAGCAGTCGTCAACATCAATAAAATACAAGCTGGAACATTGACCCGAAAATGAAAATTTCTTTAATTTCACGTCTATGACCACAAACGTGTAGGTCCTCAGACTACCAGTTTCGGTCAGCAATGACCGTCTTCAGATCTGTTTTATAAAAGTTATTTTGTTAAACACAGAAATATATCATCATCATCATCATCATCATTTAAGACTGATTATGCCTTTCAGCGTTCAGTCTGGAGCATAGTCCCCTTATAAAATTCCTCCATGATCCCCTATTCAGTGCTAACATCGGTGCTTCTTCTGATGTTAAGCCTATTACTTCAAAATCATTCTTAACCGAATCCAGGTACCTTCTCCTTCGTCTACCCCGACTCCTCCTACCCTCTACTGCTGAACCCATGAGTCTCTAGGGTTACCTTGCTTCTCCCATGAGTGTAACATGACCCCACCATCTAAGCCTGTTCGCCTTGACTGCTACATCTATAGAGTTCATTCCCAGTTTTTCTTTGATTTCCTCATTGTGGACACCCTCCTGCCATTGTTCCCAAGCCGGCCGGTGTGGCCGTGCGGTTCTAGGCGCTTCAGTTTGGAACCGCGTCACCGCTACGGTCGCGGGTTCGAAGCCTGCCTCGGGCATGGATGCGTGTGATGTCCTTAGGTTAGTTAGGTTTAAGTAGTTCTAAGTTATAGGGGACTGATGACTACAGATGTTAAGTCCCATTGTGCTCAGAGCCATTTGAGCCATTGTTCCCATCTACTAGTACCTGCAATCATCCTAGCTACTTTCATATCCGTAACCTCAACCTTATTGATAAGGTAACCTGAATCCACCCAGCTTTCGCTCCCGTACAACAAAGTTGGTCGAAAGATTGAACGGTGCACAGGTAATTTAGTCTTGGTACTGAAAATGGTTCAAATGGCTCTGAGCACTATGGGACTTAACATCTATGGTCATCAGTCCCCTAGAACTTAGAACTACTTAAACCTAACTAACCTAAGGACATCACACAACACCCAGTCATCACGAGGCAGAGAAAATCCCTGACCCCGCCGGGAATCGAACCCGGGAACCCGGGCGTGGGAAGCGAGAACGCTACCGCACGACCACGAGCTGCGGACCTTGGTACTGACTTCCTTCTTGCAGAGGAGAGTAGATCGTAGCTGAGCGCTCACTGCATTAGCTTTCCTACACCTCCCTTCCAGTTCTTTCACTATGTTGCCATGTGAGAATATGCATCCTAAGTACTTGAAACTGTCCACTTGTTCTAACTTTGTTCCTCCTATTTGGCACTCAATCCGTTTATATCTCTTTCCCACTGACATTACTTTCGTTTCGGAGATGCTAATCTTCATACCATAGTTATTACATTTCTGATCTAGCTCCGAAATATTACTTTGCAAACTTTCAATAGAATCTGCCATCACAACTAAGTCATCCGCATATGCAAGACTGCTTATTTTGTGTTCACCTATCTTAATCTCATCCAGCCAGTCTATTGTTTTCAACATATGATCCATAAATAATATGAACAACAGAGGAGACAGGTTGCAGCCTTGTCTTACCCCTGAAACTACTCTGAACCATGGACTGAATTTACCGTCAACTCTAACTGCTGCCTGACTATCTATGTAAAGACCTTTAATTGCTTGCAAAAGTTTGGCTCCTATTCCATAGTCACGTAGAACAGACAATAACTTCCTCCTAGGAACCCGGTCATATGCCTTTTCTAGATCTATAAAACATAGATACAATTCCCTGTTCCACTCGTAACACTTCTCCATTATTTGCCATAAGCTAAAGATCTGGTCCTGACAACCTCTAAGAGGCCTAAACCCACACTGATTTTCATCCAATTTGTCCTCAACTAATACTCGCACTTTCCTTTCAACAATACCTGAGAAGATTTTACCCACAACGCTGATCAAAGAGATACCTCTGTAGTTGTTACAATCTTTTCTGTTTCCATGTTTAAAGATTGGTGTGATTACTGCTTTCGTCCAGTCTGATGGAATCTGTCCCGACTCCCACGCCATTTCAATTATCCTGTGTAGCCGTTTAAGACCTGACATTCCACTGTATTTTATGAGTTCCGACTTAATTTCATCCACTCCAGCCGCTTTATTGCACTGCAATCTATTGACCATTTTCTCCACTGCCTCAAATGTGATCCTATTTCCATCATCATTCCTGTCCCATTGTACATCGAAATCTGAAACATTATTGATCGTATTTTCACGTACATTGAGCAACTCTTCAAAATATTCCCTCCATCTGCCCAAGGCGTCAACAGGATTCACCAGCAGTTTTCCTGACTTGTCCAAAATACTTGTCATTTCCTTCTTACCTCCCTTTCGAAGACTGCTTATTACGCTCCAGAATGGTTTTCCAGCAGCTTGACCCAAGGTCTCCAACCTGTTTCCAAAGTCTTCCCAAGATTTCTTCTTGGATGCTGCTATTATCTGTTTGGCTTTGTTTCTTTCTTTTACATAACTTTCTCTGTCTACCTGAGTTCTAGTATGTAGCCATTTTTGATATACCTTCTTTTTCCTTTTACAGGCTGCCTTGACTGTGTCATTCCACCAAGCTGTTTGCTTCATACTACCTTTATACACTACTGTTCCAAGACATTAGTCCCTGTACCTTGACCATTCCTTTTCCAGTGACTGCAATTGACTACATTCAACTAACTGGTACCTTTCTGAGATCAATGTTATGTACTTGTGTCTGATTTCCTTATCCTGAAGTTTCTCCACTCTTATCCTCCTACACATGGACCTAGCCTCCTGCACTTTCGGCCTCTCAATACCAATTGCACTGCAGATTAAATAGTGATCAGTGTCATCAAAGAATCCCCTGAATACACGTGTGTCCGTCATAGCCTTCCTGAATTCCTGATCTGTTATTATATAGTCAATGACAGATCTGGTTCCCCTGCCTTCCCAAGTATACCGGTGAATGTTCTTATGTTTAAAAAAGGAGTTTGGGATTACTAAGCCCATACTGGCACAGAAATCCAAGAGTTGTTTCCCGTTCCTGTCGGCCTCCATATCCTCTCCAAATTTACCCATAACCTTTTCATACCCTTCTGTTCGATTTCCAATCCTGGCATTAAAATCACCCATGAGCAGAACACTGTCCTTGTCCTTTACTCTAACAACTACATCACTGAGTGCGTCATAAAAACTATCCATCTTATCTTGATCTGTCCCTTCACAATGCGAATATACTGACACAATCCTAATTTTCTTGCTAGACACTGTCAAATCTATCCACATCAGTCGTTCGTTTACATACCTTATTGCAACTACGCTGGGTTCCATTTCTTTCCTGATGAAAAGCCCTAACCCCATTGTGCTATTCCTGCTTTGGCTCCTGACAGGTAGACGTTGTATTCTCCCACTTCCTCTTCTTTCTCACCCCTTACCCGAATGTCACTAACAGCTAAAACGTCCAACCCCATCTTACTTGCAGCCTCTGCCAGCTCTACCTTCTTTCCAGAGTAGCCCCCATAGATATTAATAGCTCCCCATCTCGTTACCATTCGTTTGCCGAGTCGTATCTTAGGAGTCCCTGGTTTGTCAATTAGAGGTGGAACTCCGTCACCTCCAAAGGTCCGAGGCATTTTGCTCTGATTGTTGCCAGCATCATATTTATAGTACCAGGGAAGAAGGTTGCTAGCCTTACTTGCCCTGGGTCCCATTGAGTTTTACCCCTAACGGTTGAGGGACTAACCGGTGGATTTGGTAGTCTTTGCCGTCTGAGCACAAAGGTGGCCACGACTCGGAATATGTCCGAAATGCCCAGCCTTATTCCAAAGTAACTGGTATCCCGACTGTCAGGACCACTTACTTGGTCACTCATACGTTGCCCGTGGTTCATGAACTAGGACATGATACCAGGAACCCACACCATGAACCACACATAAATATATTAATAAAATAAATGAAAAGGCTATGAGCCTCTATGTCTCATGCCAGCATATATGAGTCATAGAGGCTCACGTGCCTTTTATTTCTTTTCCCAATGTTGACATGTGCTATGTCATACAGCCGAGGTGCTAGGGGCTTCTACGATGTGCCGATTCCCCGGTACAAAGGCTGAGAGGGAGAAGACGCCCTGATCAACCGACTTCTATTCCGTGTGACCCGCTGCATCGGATCTGTGCTTAGCTTTTGGTACTTCCTCTGGTCTACAAGTTGACGTATCTTCTGCTCATTTGGGACAGACAGAGAAACCATCCGTGGGAGAGCATGCGCTGTGTGAAACAACCACATAATAAAATTCGCCGACTTAGAGGTTCTTGCTGTGCAGAACAGCGCCACACCCAGTTGTTCGGAGAATCCATAGAAATTCTCAAACATGACAATGGTTTCAAAAGGAAACAAAAAAGTCTCGAAATAAACACTTCCTAGGTTCCCGTGCAGCAGACGACGACCGTTGCAGGTACCAATTGGAGAACGACGATGGTAATAACCAGGAAAAATCTCTCAGACATTGGCGCGAAGGGTAACTTACATAATGGATTTTCAGAAAACCGTTCATGAGGCATCAGCTGTACAATTATATGGTTCTTCTCTACCGGTTTCTATTATTTCTCATGAGAAAAATAGTGTAGATGATTGTAATAATCGGAACATACAACTGAACAACCGATGACACAAATATGCATTTTGCACATTATCAAACAGCTACGGAAAATCACCTACGAAAAGCTCTATTATATAATACACTGCTGTTGCAGGCTCGACTACTGTTCGTCAACAGTAATGGAGTGTCAACAGCTGACAATGTCATTCACATTTTCAGATGAAACGTCAGTATAATCGCCAACAGAAGTATCTCGAAGATTCCGAGGCTGAAGGCAACAGGCAAAACGTCAACAACTGACCGTGAGAGTATCAAGAGTTTTTTAGGTGCCAATATTATATACTTCCCGTAAATTAATAGGTTAGCGTAGGTGGATTATCCACTGAAGGAAGGTCACAACACCAAGAAAGAGTTGTGCGACGTTGATAGACGTGTTTTTATATCCGAAAGATGGTACCAGTCGCATAAGAGTAGAGCCAATATGAGGATGAAGATCAGGTTTGCTCTAAATACACGCTCTAATGGTCATGAGCGTTAGTTACCTTTGAGATTGGAGTTCATGTGTTGCTGTGAGTCAGGAATGGCCTTAAGATGATGAAGATACCGTAATCAACACCTCACTGAGTTTGAATGGGTTCGTGTAATAGGACTACGAGACGCTGGGATGTTTTCTCTACGATGTTGCAGAAAGAATTGGCTGGGATGTAGTCACTGTAAATGATTCCTAGCTGCGGTGGTCACGGAAACGTAAGGTCGCAAGAAGACCGGGCTGCAGAAGGTTCAAATGGCTCTGAGCACTATGGGACTTAACATCAGAGGTCATCAGTCCCCTAGAACTTAGAACTACTTAAACCTAACTAACCTAAGGACATCACACACATTCATGCCCGAGGTAGGATTCGAACCTATTACCGTAGCGGTCGCGCTGTTCCAGACTGAAGCGCCTAGAACCGCTCAGCCACACCGGCCAGCCAGCTACAGAAGGCCACGTGGTGCTACCAAGACGGAAGACCTTCGTGTTCGGGTGTGGCTCTGGCGGATCCTAGTGCATCAGCGGCCCTTTTTCTAGCAGGTGGCACCAGAGAGACACTGAGCTGTTACAAATTGAGTACTTCATGGACACCTTCCTTTAGCGTGCATTCCACTGACCACAAACCGCCGCCATCTGCGACTTCAGTCGTATCAGGCGAGAGCTCATTGGAGAATAGGCTCGCGGTCGCGTTTTCTGCTGAAAGCTGGTTCTGCCTCGGTGCCAGTGATGACAATGTGTTAGTTGGAAGGAGGCCAGATCAAGGTCCGCAACCAACTTGGCTGCGTGCTAGACGTACTGATGTTGGTTACGAGTTCGAATGAAAGCAGGAACACGCTCTTGGTTATCCCACGTACGTTCACTGCAAATTTGTACGTAAGTCTGATGATTCTACCTCTCGCACTGACATTCATGAACAGCGTTCCAGGTAGTGTCTACAACAGTATAACGTATGCCCACATACCGCTGTTGTAACCCAACATGCACAACAGAGTGTAGGCTTGTTGCCTTGGCCAACTCGATCCCTCGATTTGTCTCCAGTCGAGCACATATGGGATATCATCGGACGACAACTCAGGCGACGTCCGCAATTAGCATTAAACGTCCCTGTACTCACCGACGAAATGTAAATTCCGGCTGGTGTGGCCGAGCAGTTCTAGGCGCTTCAGTCTGGAACCCAGCGACCGCTACGCTCGCAGGTTCGAATCCTGCCTCGGGCATGGATGTGTGTGATGTCCTTAGGTTGGTTAGGTTTAAGTAGTTCTAAGTTCTAGGGGACTGCTGACCTCAGATGTTATGTCTCATAGTGCTGCGAACCATTTGAACCATTTTTGAAACGCAACTGCATTCCACAAACTGTGCAGCAGAATGCAGGCACTGTGTGCTTACATTCAACAATCTGTTGGTTAATTTACAAGCATTTCACAATGCAACGGCTAATCTCACATTTACATTAACCTGTGATCTTGCAGCGTTTTTCGTTTAACTGTGTTAATAGTCAAATATATCCCAGAAATGTCATTGCTCTACATTGATTATTTTTTTGGTGTTGTGATTTTTTTCCGCCATTGTTTATTGACTAACCTAACTAGAATACTAGCTTATGTAAGAGTAAGGAAACTAGAAATAAGGGGATAGTAAGGATTTTCTAGAAATACATTGCAACTAACCCGAAAGCTTTACCACCTTACGGACATTTAGACGAGTTGTTCTTTCACGTGACATCTATGTGTATTTCCTATCCCGCCAATGCACCAGCTACGATAGCGTAGTGGAGGAATGAAGAGCAGGGCGTTGCTACTTAAATAATGTCTCACTACGTACAACGTTACTTTTTTTTGGTACTGACTGTCTAACAATCTAAATGATGACCTAGTACAGTAACCGTCACTTTCGGAATTGAAACACCGCGTTACTTTAGCTGTATCCAGCTTTCGCTGCATAACGCGTACGCATCTGCAGACGCGGTGTTGCCCCTGTCTAACAATCTAAATGATGACCTAGTACAGTAGCCGTCACTTTCGGAATTGAAACACCGCGTTATTTTAGCTATATCCAGCTTTCGCTGCATAACGCGTACGCATCTGCAGACGCGTTGTTGCCCTTTCCAGCGGCAGCTTCGCTATCATTTAAGCGTTAGACAAGAGAGTCGGCGAGATAATCATCGTAGGCGCGATAAGGACGGCGGACAGAGCCTAAATGATGCTCCGTCCAGCGATGTAGCCAGAGAATTACAACAAGTATGACAACGTGATTTAGCGGGGGCGGTGGTAATGCTGGGATTATTTGAGCAAGGGTGGTAGGCGGGCGGGTAGTGTCGGGAGTGGGGGGAGAGGGGGAGGAGAGCTGTGGTGTCGGGAGAAGCAGCAGCACAGTGGAGCGCAGAGCAGCCGATAAAGTTGGCGACTGGCTCCGGCGCGCTAATACCGGGCATAAATCCGGCCAGCGCTGATTTCACTCGCACCTACCGACTCAGGCCGCACAGCACGGCCTATTCGCCGAGCTGCACCCTTTCCGGTCGATTCTGTGCAGTTTTGTACCTTCCGGCTGGTCTTGCACACACGATTCCCAACAACAGTAACTGAAATATTATTTACTGACTTAATTTATTGACGCATTTACACTGAGGTGACAGAAGTCGTGGGATACCGACATGCACATTTACAGATGGCGGTAGTATCGAGTACCTAAGGTACGAAGGGAAAGTGCTGTGGCGGAACTGTCATTTTGAACACGAAATGGTAGTTGGACCTAGACACATGGGACCTTCCATTTCGGAGATCGTTCGGGAATTCATTATTCCGAGATCCGTGGTCTCAAGAGCGTGCAGAGAATACCACATTTCAGGCATTGTCTCCTACCACGGACAACGCAGTGGCCGTGGGCCTTAAGTTAACAACAAAGAGCAGCGGCGTTTGTGTAGAGTTGTCAGTGCTAATAGACCAGCAACACTGCGTGAAATATCCGCAGAAATCAATGGAGAACGCGCGACGAACTTATCCGTTACGACAGTTTGGCCATTTGTCGTCAGTGGGCTAGAGCAGCAGACGACCGGCGCGAGTGCCTTTGTTAACAGCAGGATGTTACCTGTGGCGCCTCTCCTGGGCACGTGGCCTTGTCGGTTGGGCTCTAGACGAATGGAGAATCGTGACCTAGTCAGACGAGTCCCGATTTGAGTTGGTGGAAGCTGATGGTAGGGTTCTAGTGTGGCGCAGACTCCACAAAGCCATGGACCCTAGTTGTCAACAAGGCACTGTGCTAGCTGGTGGTGGCTTTATAATGGTGTGAGGTGTGTTTACAATGACTACACTGGGTCGTCTGGTGGAAATGGTTATGTTCGGCTACTTGCAAAACATTTTCAGCCGTTCATGGACTTCATTTTGCCAAACACCAATGGATTTCTCATCGATGATAATGTGCCATGACACTGGGCCAAATTTATTAGTGATTACGTTGAAGAAAATTCCGGACAATGTGAGCGATTTGGCCATCCAGATTACCCTATATGAATCACATCGAATGTTTATGGATGATAACCGAGAGGACAGTTCGTTCACAAAATCTACAGTGGCAACACTTCCGCAATTAAGGACGGCTGTAGAAATAGCATGGCTCATTATTTCTGTTGTGGACTTCGAACGACATGTTGAGCCCTTGCCACGTCGTGCTGCCGAACTGCGCTAAGCGAAAGGAGATCCAACACTATATTAAGAGGTATCCCATCACTTCAGTCAAGTCAATGTGGTTCACTTGCCAATATGAGGGCCTTCACGCGTTCTCTAACGGCTCACCAGATTTTGTTAATGAATCAACATTACAATGTGCATACTACATGAGGGGTAGCTACTGATGATAACAATGGTGATAATAATAGTCATAATCATAATATTGACTCAATACTGCTGGGAAGGAAAGAAACAGAATTAAGATAAACTTTCTGGTTTTCGCTCATGTATTTGCAATACTTCCCGAAAATCCGAAAGAAACAGTTAAATACACCTTCTGGTGAAAACAGGACATAGATATGGTCTCAGAATTTCAGCACAAAAACAACATTCTTGGCTTATATAAAAAATCCACTGAAAGACACAGAAACATATATATTTAAAATAGAGAACGTTGGTTAAGGGGAGTTTGAACGTGAAAACATTTTTTTTCACATTTTCGGATTTTTATCTTATTATAAAATTAACAATTTTCCGAATGATGTTGTTGTTGTGGTCTTGAGTCCTGAGACTGGTTTGATGCAGCTCTCCATGCTACTCTATCCTGTGCAAGCTTCTTCATCTCCCAGTACTTACTGCAACCTACATCCTTCTGAATCAGCTTAGTGTATTCATTCTCGGTCTCCCTCTACGATTTTTACCCTCCACGCTGCCCTCCAATGCTAAATTTGTGATCCATTGATGCCTCAGAACATGTCCTACCAACCGGTCCCTTCTTCTTTTCAAGTTGTGCCACAAACTCCTCTTCTCCCCAATTCTATTCAATACCTCCTCATTAGTTATGTGATCTACCCATCTAATCTTCAGCATTCTTCTGTAGGACCACATTTCGAAAGTTTCTTTTCTCTTCTTGTCCAAACTATTTATCGTACTTGTTTCACTTCCATACATGGCTACACTCCATACAAATACTTTCAGAAATGACTTCCTGACACTTAAATCTATACTCGATGTTAACAAATTTATCTTCTTCAGAAACGCTTTCCTTGCCATTGCCAGTCTACATTTTATATCCTCTCTACTTCGACCATCATCAGTTATTTTGCTCCCCAAATAGCAAAACTCCTTTACTACTTTAAGTGTCTCATTTCCTAATCTAATTCCCTCAGCATCACCCGACTTAATTCGACTACATTCCATTATCCTCGTTTTTCTTTTGTTGATGTTCATCTTATATCCTCCTTTCAAGACACTGTCCATTCCGTTCAACTGCTCTTCCAAGTCCTTTGCTGTCTCTGACAGAATTACAATGTCATCGGCGAACCTCAAAGTTTTTATTTCTTCTCCATGGATTTTAATACCTACTCCGAATTTTTCTTTTGTTTCCTTCACTGCTTGCTCAATATACAGATTGAATAACACTGTGGAAAGGCTACAACCCTGTCTCACTCCCTTCCCAACCACTGCTTCCCTTTCATACCCCTCGACTCTTATAACTGCCATCTGGTTTCTATAAAAATTGTAAATAGCCTTTCGCTCCCTGTATTTTACCCCTGCCACCTTTAGAATTTGTAAGAGAGTATTCCAGTCAACATTGTCAAAAGCTTTCTCTAAGTCTACGTATGGATCTCCGTGCCGGCACGTTCACAGGAGCTCAGTCCATGAGTTCACCTGATGATGGCGACGTGTATGATCGCCGAAATATTGTGCCCGTTGGACACTATAGACCGGCAGCACACCCGTGGATATTTTGATTATAAAATACGCCGGGAGAAACTCAAGAATCACGCTATTATTGTAGTTCAGTAGACTCAGAACATACAGTTTAATGTCCTGTAAAATTTTTATTTCAATGGTTACAGTGTTTCCTGAAATACAGGGAAGCCAAGACACCAAATTTAACATTATCTTCCACGTATCCTAGAATCTCAAATTACAAAAGAGAATTTACGTCAAATTTGGGAGGTAATAGATGAAAACCTCCGTCAGATTTGCAAGGTACGAGATGTAATATTGGCAGAAGTGAGGACATACGGTGATTCGTTCTTAGTTAGCTCAGACTAACACTGCGCCGCAATATTGCAAATTACCATCGACCTGGCCAAAAAGATATTCTTATGTGACAAACGTGGTCATTTCAAAATGAAGTACTGTTTTAAGTGAGCCAATAATGAAGCAAATATCCGTTGATTGTTAGATGAGACGATGTTGAGAAAACTGTATCGTCTTTGCTTAGAAATGTCATCGCTACATTTCTTCGAACATTTTGAAACTACTTTCATATTTTAAAGTGCACTTTATAACGTCACTTATAATCACTATGAACGGTCAGGCTCAAATTATAGGAAATGTTATACTTGTTTTATGAGAGTAATCAATGGTTGTGTATATCGCCTGGCCAGTCTGACATTTATTTCGATCTTTTCATTTTAATATGTTCCTGCATTGGTCAACTACAATTCATTGCGTGCTACGTGGCAAATTGGGTCGACGCTTGACCGGAAGTTGTCTGTTCCTGTGGTTACTGATCTGATGACAACCTGCCCGCTATGCACCATCTGTGTGCGTAGCCAGTAGAGAGTGTTGCAGTGACATCATCTGCTACCTGCTGTTCGCCGCCCGAGGTGTTGGTTCCAGGCTGGACGCTCTGCCTGGCCCTGGGTCCCAGCTAGAAGAGACGTCATTCCACTTCTGTACCTTTTTTTTCTTTGTTCCGAAATAAACATTAACTTCAGATCACGGCCCGCCAAGCCTGGCTAACGGCTTTTGCAAACCTATATAGGTACGCCCGTCTTTATTCCGTACATTGAGTATGCGTTTGCTCATCTGTAAATACCTTCACTTGCCCGCACTCTCGCCATCCTACTCAGCTCAACGTTGCACCTATACAAATACCCTTGAATTGCCGAAAATTAGTGGACACCACATTAAAATCAGATAAAACAGTGTCCATCTTCTTTGAAGAGTCCACAAATACCGCTTGTTTTAGGTACTGCTTCTACTTCAAAGGGATAATATTTCATTTTGCGTCGGCGGGAGTGACCGTGCTGTTGTAGGCGCTACAGTCTGGAACCGCGAGACCGCTCCGGTCGCAGGTTCGAATCCTGCCTCGGGTATGAATGTGTGTGATGTCCTTAGGTTAGTTAGGTTTAAGTAGTTCTAAGTTCTAGGGGACCGATGACCTCAGAAGTTGAGTCCCATAGTGATCAGAGCCATTTGAACCATTTGAACCATTTTGAGGATTACGAGTTTACGCAACAAATGCTGAGGACTGCGTCTAAACAATTCCTCATTATGTTTAAGTCAAAAATTAGTAATCGCAACCTCCCCCTTTCCCCCTCCGCTCCACCCGTCTGTTAAAACGCAGAGAGTGCCTTTTCATGTTCAGTTTTTCGTTAAGAATGAAGGAGACAATTTCGTCTGAGGTACCTACCATGTCATCGCCATAATTTAGAGGTATCCCATTACTGAATCATGAACTTATTCAACCGTTTCCTGTGTAACGACCTCAACTGTGGGGCCCGAAGCGTGCTTCGTCTGTGTGTAACACCGTTCAGTTGCTTAAAGACACATAAGAGAGTACCAAACACCGCCACATACCGGGGTGGAATTTAATCTACTCTTAGGTCTCGAATCATATTTTCAGCGCCACTTGTAGAACAGACTCCTAATAAAGAAAGACAATTTGTGGCAAGCAAGGTCAGTGATTTTGTTGAGGTTTTTCATATACAGAGGAGAGTACTTAACGTTTTAATGAACAGTTATGATCCGTTTCGGTTGAATTAAGCCATCATCAAACCCAAAAGTAAAATACAGGGTTTTTGCTATCACCGACGTCAGCTAGGATGTAGACGCACACTCGTTGATGCCGTTGGTAGTAATAACCGGGTACTTTACATTTATACCTAAAGATGGCCTAATTTAGCCCAAACCGGACACAACTATTTGAAACATTCCGCTTTACATATTTACAAGTTTACTCTCGCAGATACAAAACGTTTCCAAATGCAACTGTAGATAACAGTGTGTTATATTTCTGGTTCTTGTGTTCATGTGCGTTTTCCTTACTGTTTATGGGTACATGAATTACGATGGGACCGTGTTTGCGTGAAAATAGCTGAAATGCGTTGTGGTTTGTATTGTGCCCTTCGTCTGAATTTTGAGGAAAATTGTAATCCTGTTATTAACTGACTTTCGAGAAAGAGGAAGTCGATAGCAACTGTCTGATTCTACGCTGTTTTTCATCATGCAACTCTACAGAGGACGTGAAATGTGTCTGTGATCTTGACCTGTGTGGCATGATCTATAGCTTTGAAAGACGATGTGGCTGATGCATTGAGCAACACAAATGGGAGGAAGATGGTGCTTGATACTAATAAACTACGTACAGGAAACAAATACCTTCATGTCATTTAAGGAGAATCTGTATGTCACACCCCTCTCAGTGTCTCATCTATTCGTAGCGGCAGTAGCGCTATCTTATTTCCACAGTACTTTTACGCAATACTTATGTCCAATTTGACTGATATTTCTCCAGGTGTCCTCCAGTTACGCTTTTATATCACACATTGTCACACTAAAGGGTCAGTCATTGGGGTGCTGGGCTACCTTATCATCACAGTAAATTTTTCCGTTCAGTGTGATTTAGTAGAAATTCATTCATACGTTACAGAGATATGGCGATATGTCTTTGCCTCTGCATTCCACTCGCCCCCCACCCCCCACCTCTCCCAGTTCTTTCCCCGTCTCCATGTGTGACAAAATGGTTCAAATGGCTCTGAGCACTATGGGACTTACCATTTGAGGTTATCAGACTCCTAGACTTAGAACTACTTAAACCTAACTAACCTAAGGACATTACACACATCCATGCCCGAGGCAGGATTCGAACCTGCGACCATAGCAGTCGTGTGGTTCCGGACTGAAGCGCCTAGAACCGCTCGGCCATCGCGGCCGGCTCCATGTGTTACATATCGTTGCGACTGTTACCAATAAGTATAGTGATATCGAAAACTGCAATTTGATAGTAATATCAGACTTTACACAATAAATTTACAGGTCTCGTCTTACCATTCCCACTCACGTTGCTAGTGGAAGTAACTGCACAAATAATTCATCAGGTACAAAAAACTTGAAATTCCTTCAGACGTTCCTAAGTGATGCTTCGATACTTCTCCGTCACCACATTTTCGCTCGCACTCCTATGACTTCTCACCCTCAGAGACACCTTCACAGGCCTGAGCTCATGAAAGTTTCATAGTAATCAGATGAATGGTATAGGAACACACAGGAGCGAAAAATATATTCATTTTTATGTACTGGACTAGCCTTTTCCCCACAGTCTCGTCTGCATATATGTCGACATGTACGAGGGTTGGAACTTTAATAGTGACAGCTATTTATTTATAGCTCGTACGTAATAGATACGTGTTTCAAGCTTTTTCTGACCTTGAAAGTAATCACCAGCATTGTGTATAACGCGTAGCCAGCGATGTGGAGTTATGAAGATGCTCTTAGGAGTGCCAGTTGTGTTGACAGTTCAGTCTATTGCCAGACATATTTGTAGCAGTTCTAAAGAGAATGCCGTGAAGTGTTTCCGTCGGTTTGGAAATCGAGATGAACAACTTACGAGGGCTTAAGTCAGGGGAGTGCAGTAGGTGGTATAGCACTTAACAGCCCCATCAGTCAAACAAATCAGTAACAGCTTGCAGTGTACTTGCTTGAGCATTGTCCTGCTAAATGATGATCAGGTCCTGCAGAAAGTGTCATCACTTCTGTTTCTAAGCTGGTCGCAGGTTGTGTTCCAAATATGAACAGCATAAAGACAGACTTTATATAGGACCTCACCATTATTTTGCAGGACTATGCTCAAGCACGTACAGTGCAAGCTGTTACTGATTTGTTTGACTGATGGGACTGCCAAGTGCTATACCACGTACTGCACCACACCTGATTTAAGCCATCGTAAGTTCAACCCGATTTCTATACTGAAGGAAACACTTCAGGCATTCGCTTCAGAACTGCTACAAATTCGTCGTGCAGCAGACCGCGCCGCTCGAACTGTCAGCACAAATAGCACTGGTAAGAGTATCCTAAGACTTCCACATCGCTGGCAACGCGTTATACACAATGCTGGTGACTACTTTGAAGATCAGTAAGACTTTGAAACACATATCTATTTTGTACGAACTGGGAATAAATAGTTGCCACTATTAAAGTTCCAACCCTTGTATTTTGAACACCCCACTTTCTCCTTCTCTTTTTGTCCATTTCTTTCCACCTCTTTCTGGACCTCAGCCATCCACCTCCCCTGTGTCCCTCTCCTCCACCCTCTCTCTCTCTCTCTCTCGGTCTCTCTCAGACCGCATATTCTTCCCCCTTCCCTCTAACCATTTCCTGCTCCCCTCTCTCTATTTCCTTTCCTTCCTTTCCCACCTGGCCACTATTCCTCTAGACATTCCATCTGCCTCATGGATCTTCTCCTCCTCGCCAATCTCTGTCCATTTCCTCCTATCTCTCACTCTGTCCATATTCTACTCTACCCATCTCAGCCTTTCTCTAGTCACGGTCATCAGCCCCTGCAATGCATCTCAATAAAGCTGGCCCATACTGCTTCCACAACATGCCTTTCATGCAGGATACGCTACATATCAGGAGCCCAAAATCATTTATTTGCCCCTGATGTACAGGCTGATATGTGAGGCAGTTTGCAAAAGCTGGCCACCACTACTGCAACAAAATCCACATGTCATTCAGGGCAGTCTACATGTCAGGCCCACGAAACTGTTCATTGCCCCTGACATGTAGACTGCCCTAAATAGGAAGTTCATTTGACGGAAAATACTGTTCCCACACAACACACCTCTCATGCAGGGCAGTCTATTAGAGGTTGGAAGAAGCCTGTTTTTCCCCACATCTCTAATTCTATTGGAGCTGTTTCTGTCCCAAATTAAGTTGAAATCGACCCAGAGGTTTTGGACGACATCCCAGACATACACACACACACATATGCTTTACCTATATAACAGATTACACTGTAGGTCCTGATGCAGTTTGTCGGATGACAAGAAATTTAGATATGGTAAAGCTTCTGTGTACGACCTCCGAAAGCGCTATGTGGAGTAGAGCAGTAATGAGCTGTCAGACATTGTCTCCCTTAATACCGTTGCTTCTTGTCCTCTTAAAAAGAAGGAATTTGCTGCCGTGGCTGTCGACAATTCTGTCCATCCAATGTTTGATGTCGCAAATAACATTCACACACACACACACACACACACACAGAGAAAGAGAGAGACAAATGGCCTGCCCCCTTCCCACTGCTGGCTCCCTACGGTTTCATCACGTGTAACCGACGGAGACAAATGAGCGTGTTTTGTCCATTAGCGCCCCGTGCCGCGTATTACGGGTACTCACACGGATGACCGAGATATCTGAATCAATTTATTAGCGGCTAAACAGAGGTTGCAGCTGTGACGGCCCCAGCGCGGCTGCACGCGCGACGTCACAGACCCCACGCCGCTCCACACCGCCTGTTTCAAACCCGGCCGCTAGGGGAGCTTTCGTCGCCTAATGGATGTGTCAATATTTGTTGCGTGTGGTCACCTAAATAATCTGCACCGGCTTTCCATTGATTTCTCTATTAATTTATCGATTAACAACGACATTTTAATGGCGCGTCCTCTGTAAGGGGCTATACCTGTTCGAAGAGGACCATACATTTACAATAATTCCATACGATTTGTATTATTAAGTCAATTGCGAAACTCCTCTGTCAGTTACTGATGTCTCATAGCCATATCCGTACTGAGGTGAACATTGGGCACAACTTTCAAAGTCGCCCTCACATCCCCATCCCCCCCCCCCCCCCCCACTCACCGAATACAATTTTTCAGCAATTACTTCCAACATATTCTCAGGAAACTTTGTAATTACCAAGAAATGTTTCATAAAAATGAAGCGTTATTAAAAAATTACTTAAATGAGCTATAAAAAAGTTAAACAAAATCTGTAACTTACTGTTTATGGCAGTTAGTGTATTTTAGTATGACATACAATAAAGAGCAGAATTTATTTGATCGTCATCAATTATTAATATGTATCAATTATTTTTTAATAAAATACAAAATGATATAGTTAATTGTTCAGAACATATTCCTTTACAAGAGCGAAATTTTACTACAATTTTAACTTCCCATTTCCTTGCTTCGAGCAAAGTAAACTCATTGATTGTGACACTAATGTCAAATTTAGCAGCAGTGTCGTATTCCGTCGACTAGGTAACTGAATGTATCTACTAGAACTATACTCGACTTTAATTTAAGTGGTGAACTTCCTGAAATTTACTCGACAGGATGATGCATTTACTGGAATTGTCATAAATATCCACAAAGCTATTTCGGTGTTTGGATAATAATCTCGTAACACGAAGCTTTCTGTGCCTCATTACTTATTTCTACCGGAATTACACAACCGATGTTTCTTTATCTAGCTCAGCTGTATCGATAATTATCACCGAAATTGCACGTATAGTTTGCAAAATTAGAGATTGAGCTCTCATTTAATGTATCCAGACTGTAAATTAAAGTCAGATGAAACCGTGAGTTGCATATGAGATCTGTTCCCATTTTACTTACTATTTTATTAAATACTTAAACAGTTTCGCTCCAGTCATCAGTTGGTAGACATCGTAAAAATTCAAAAAGCGTTCCCTCAAGAGCGTATTTGCTTCACCTCCCGCTCGCTAACATTTGACATCCTACGATAGCTAGGGAAGTAGCAGCAAGTAATCCATTGCTGAACGTGAGCTAACTGCGTAGGCGGCAGCGGGATCAACCAAACGCACTGTTGACAAACAACCCACGTGATGCTTATTCGGATTTGACGTAGTCCTAACCGGGGATCAAAATTCCTGGCCCCTAAGATGCTATACCTTAAATTTCTATTGTCAGTTCACCGAACATATGCAATGGGTACAAGGAAGGAACGAAGAGATGGGTTTGACGTCTCGTCTACTACAATGTCATTAGAGATAGAGCAAAATGTCGGATAGGAGAAGGAAATCAGCCGTATCATTTCACAAGAATCAATCCGGTATTTGCCTTAAGTGATTTGGAGAAATCACAGGAAGTCTAAGTTATAAACAGAGTGAAACGTCTTGCCAGTGTACCACCTCGCTCCTTTTCAATGCCTGAAAACCAGTGAAACGAGTGGTCAACTTATACCAGTGCTAAATGTGCTACCAAACACACGAGCATTTCAAGTTTATCTGTTTGCAAACGTAGGTAAATGCTCATGAAAGAATTATTTCCAAACTCAGTACGTAGCAAGTTTCTTTGCTATTTCTGACAAAGGTTTCACCACCGACACAGAAATGTATTACATCACTGTACCCTAATTTCGCAATCTTTTAAATACCATTATCAGCCACATCGATCCACGAAGTATTACTTTCTACAATATTTATGAGGATCCAACATGTTCCAGCATTTCTTAAACAATGAAATGAATGCCGTTTTCGTACTTCCGCTTGCCAAAACCCTAGTTATAGTACCTTGAAGTATAAATGGAATAGTAAGTCTATCCACATTACATAAAAATCACCTTTCACGTGTTTCAGACGTAATTTTTCCTGATATGTATGTGTTTCTGCCCTTTAATAGTGCCTGTGTAAGTTTTGTACATTTATATTTTCCGTGGTGTGGGTGATAAGCTCAGAGAGAGTAGTATGTGTGTAAGATTAGAGAAACGGACAATTAAAGAAACGTGAAAGTGCGGAAAGAAAAGAGCATTGGCGCTAGATTTTATGGACATCAAATATATTAATAAGAGGATTCTAACGATTCAAGGATTAACAGTTAATAAAAACTGTGTATAAAGGCGAGATAAAGGACGTTTGATCCCATGTGATTAAAGTTTTTGGGATTCTGAAAGCGTTTTCTGAACGTAGAAGAGCTGTTGTGTGAGCAATAAATTAAGGAAAAATGTTTCTTTTTGGTGATTTTGAAAGTTAATTTGTGAGGACAAAGACTATTTAAGTTCTTTATCGATCATTTCTGCCGGCCGGAGTGGCCGAGCGGTTCTAGGCGCTACAGTCTGGAACCGCGCGACCGCTACGATCGCAGGTCCGAATCCTGCCTCGGGCATAGATGTGTGTGATGTCCTTAGGTTAGATAGGTTTAAGTAGCCATCGCGCGGTTCCAGACTGAAGCGCCTAGAACCGCTCGGCCACCGCGGCCGGCTCACCGACTTTGTCACTGTTCAAGAACCGCCTACGTTCCAGACTGCCGATACTATATCGGCTCGTAGTCGTTGTAAACAACGCATCCAAAATGAGCGAGCGATGGCTCTTAAAGAAACGAAACATAAATAATCCAGAGACGGGAATGGGAGCCACCCACCCTCTGACTCATCACTGGGCTCTGCAATGGATCTCGACACTCACTGATGATGTTACTCGCTTGGTCAGCACCTCGAATTTCCTTTATTGTTGTAATATGCACGCTCACACGTTTCTTTCTTTGAAGATTAATGTGGTGGAATAGAACCTGCCGCTTCGTTGGGTCGGTTTATCTATGATTTTCGAGTGGATGTCATATTCCCACAAGACGTTCAATTACTCGTTTTTCTCTTCCTGGTTTTTGTACTGTATTTAATGTGACTCCCGAATGTTCCATGAGGTCTGCCTTTCCTTTTAGGGAGGCATTCCCATTGAAGAGACTGAAGTTCTTCATAAACATAGAGGACTAGGATGTACTTTTTTTCACCTGAACTTGATTCTCTTTTATGCACCGCCCGGTACCGGATGAACTTTCGACCGTCCCTGATTTTAGAAGAAAGAAGTGGTTCATTTCTTCGGCAAAAGGAGCAGAATATATGGATAGGCGTCCTATAGATCAGTCTCCAAATTTTAAATCCTGTCGGGTACTGAAAAATTTAGTTCTTTCTTTGAAACTACAGAATGTTTGGATCTGTAAATAGCATATTCTTCTCAGATTTACCTATTTTACTGCTGCTAGCAGCATTGGGCTTGAGAGATTTTCTTTACCTGATAGGATGTATGCTAGGAATCTGGCTTTCGATGTCATCCTTGCCAGCTCCACTGACTGCAGTGACTGTTACTTTGAATTACACACGACATTCTGTGAAACTATTTCGATCGCCTTCGATGCTGAATGTGGCGCACTTGGAGGATCTCTCTCTCGATAAAGTGATACGGGAGGTGTGGGGTCGTAGTCTTATTTCAAATGCGCGATGGGCCTTCATTTTGGAATGGTGGCTCCAACTGGCAAAGTCGAGGCTCAGAAAAACGTTGATACCATTCTACGCTGATAGAGCTCGGGAATTTTACTACTCTCTCTGACGTGATCTTTATGAATGTGTGCGTCAGGTTCCGGTACGGATTGCAGACGTCAGGCGTGGGTAGGCGCAATTGTTTCGGTTGAAGCACCGTCAATGGGAAGGGTTAATAATGTGATTCAAACACGTTTCGTGGTAGTGGATGAATATCGTTCGAAGTAAGACTCGCTGTCGACGTGTGTATCTCGTCTCTCAAAAAAGCACAGAGGAACGCATTGTCTGCTCTACATCAGTTCTACGCTGGGCTGTATGAGTTACCCGTTCCAGTCTATATGCCCTTCGATTTATTTGTTCGGTCTCTGGATTGCAGAGAGAACCAGGTCAAAACGCTGAGTCTTAGAAGCTTTTCAATGTGACGACGTCTAAGACCTTTTTGTCAGAACGCCTTTTCTCAAGTCGCCGGGAATGGACGGTCTGTCTAGGGAGCTCAATGTGCGTTCTTCGCCTTTGTTGGGTACTACTTTTACACTGCTTTCGAACGAAGTGTTGGGAGGAGGGGTTTTGCTCGACTCGTCTAAAGCTGGCAAAATTGTTTTAATTCCTAAAAGGTGCGGTCAGGCCGCAGCGATAAATTTCACCGGATTTCCTCATTCAGTTTTGATTATGAGACTGCGGTAAGGGCGGTGAATAGTCAGGTAGCTGCGTTGCTGGGTAAAGTTGTTGATGACCATCGAAGTTGTGTTCCTCATCCTGCTGTTCTGACCCCGCCAGCAGAATGTCGTGATATCTTATCAGTGGTCGCCGTTACTTATGTCCCTGGTGCTCTAGCGCTTTTTTCCCTTAAATGTTTCTGAAAGTTAGGATTGTGGGTACCTACGTCTTGAGCAAAGCATATTACACCGCTCTGAACTTTCTTCTTCACGCTATGATGGCTAGGAAACCAAAACAACTGTCTAGTCGTTTTTTAAGGAAGTATCATACTTTTCGACTACGATATGAGGTGGTTGCGCGTATGCGTTCTCTCGGCGTTTTGGGACTTACCGGTATTCAGAGGAAAGTGCCTGTGTTATTTTTTCGGCTCACACTGTTATCTCACACGCAATCCACACATTCACGTCGCGGTTACTTTACCGTCTGCGCCAGGCAGTCTTGACCCGCCTGTGGATGTTGATCGAGTGAATTTCCAGTCAAAATATGCCCAGAAATTTTATATTACTATCAGTTATTTGATATTCTACTGGGGCACCAAATTTTGTTAATGCACGGAAGACGGACTGACTGTATGGCGAACTTCTTGTAAGATGGTATGGTTTCATCTTAGCCTTCCTGTTTTACCAATGACGGGAGGCGTCCTCGTGGTCTCGCGTGGTAGGCTACTTCATACTGGAATTACTGTCACAGATCAGTGTAGTCGCTGTTCCGCCATAGACACGTTACAACAAAAATTACCTGTTATAGTCACGAAGCAAGGTGCAGTGACTAAAAAAACAATTAGCGTTTCTTACTAGACCCGTTGAGACTGTCTTCACGGCTAATATGATGTTGCGTCCAGATACCACGTACTTTCTCAGAGTAAAGTTGTATACCACTGCATGTTGTTAACCCGCTACGTTCATTACACTGTAGTTGGGGGTGGCCTTAGGAATCCATTCTCATTCCACCATAATAGGCCAGTGCATACTAGAAATGTCTCCGCCTGCCACTGTATCGCGACTTATTCACCAGTATTTTGAACGTTGTACTTCGTCGTCAAGATTTCGGTTGACTTAACAGCTCCTTGTGGTATTCTCGTCATCGTTACGTTCAGGAGTACAGTTAAGCAGCTTATTTCATTTTTGCTTGTTTTGTTTTTCTTCTTTAATTAATAAAAAGAAAATAAACAAAAACTGTTACGGGCAACGACTGGATTTTTTTTCTTTCTTAAGTGGCATAAGCCATGTACGATAAATATCGATCCTATTTAATTTTTTGTAGCAAGTTGTAAGGATTAAAATCAAATACCATGAGGTAGACCTGGAAAGGGAAGGGGGCGGGGGGAGGGGGGAGGCATCGTAGCACGCCTCGGTATTCGACCGCTACCCACATTGTCTCCATTCAGCCCGAAGCTGACTGTGTCCATTCTTTCCTGTCGTTACAAACATTTTCTGTATCACTCAATATTGTAAAAAAGGGGGGGAAAGGGAGTAGCGTGTGATTAGCAACAAAAACGTCTTCGGTCCTGGGTTAGATCGCCACCACCGCTTAAATTTTAAATGAAAATCATCAGCAATGGCGGCCGAAAAATTCCAGCATAAGAAGTCACCCTCATTCTGGTAACGACCTTGTCAGGAGGGCAGAGGATCAGACAGAGAGGTTCAGGGCACTCTCTTGACCTTGGGGTGAGAAACTGCCCCTAAAGGAGGAGGAATCAGCAACGATCAACGGCATCAGGTTGCAGAAGGCAATGGAAAGCACTGTATTAAAGACGCATTACGTGCATCCTCAGGTCATGTGGCCGGTAGCTAAAAATGTGTCGGCCTTCCCGTCGGCAAAAGATTCCAGGCTAGTCCGCCATTCGGATCTCGGGAGGGGACTCCCAGGAGTGAGGTGGCCGCGAGACAAAGAACGAAAGGATAACTTATATTAAAAAACTAAAATCCCGCCTCTATTGCGAAAAAAGTACCTAGCGTTAACCCAGGTTTCGGCGTAGATAACTGCACCTTCTTCAGAACAATAATAAAACCCACAAGTGCCTAAGAAGACCTTTGTCAATGATTAAAATAGCACCATAGCTATACATTTATAAACGAAAAACAAAAGGAAAACACAAACAGTACATATGTACAAAGTCAAAACCACTACTTAACTTAATGGTGCTTATGCGCAAGACAAGGGAAGTTACTGGAATGCGCATGGGCGTACGAATACGAGAAAGTTTATACATACGTCGCGGCTAAATAGCCCATATATTCCCAACCGTGGATCAACGTATATAAAAAAATGGAATGGATAGAATAAGAGACGTGCTAAATAGGAGATGAAACTTAAAAATAACTGCACACGGTTGCTTGTGCTAGCAAAGAAACTTATATATGAAGCTACCTACGACAACAGAAGGAACTTTTAAAAACTATGCCTAAAGCCAGTAGTTAGCCTGGGGGGTAAACTTTCTCATGTTCATATACGCATGCGCATTCCAGTAACTTCCCTTGTCTTGAGCATGTGCATAGGTAGCGGGTCATGCTTGTAAGTGAGCGACCATTTGTACCTGCAGTTTATGGCGGGTCATGCCCCATCGAACATAGGCCGGTGTGATGTGGAGCGTATGGTTCAAAAATGGTTCAAATGGCTCTGAGCACTATGGGACTTAACATCTGTGGTCATCAGTCCCCTAGAACTTAGAACTACTTAAACCTATGTAACCTAAGGACATCACACACATCCATGCCCGAGGCAGGATTCGAACCTGCGACCGTAGCAGGTGGAGCGTACACCATTAAGTTAAGTAGTGGTTCTGTCTTTGTACATATGTACTGTTTGTGTTTTCCTTTTCTTTTTCGTTTATGAATGTATAGCTATGGTGTTCTTATAATCATTGACAAAGGTCTTCTTAGGCACTTGTGGGTTTTATTATTGTTCTGAAGAACGTGTAGTTATCTACGCCGAAACCTGGGTTAACACTAGGTGCTTTTTTCGCAATCGAGGCGGTTTTTTAGTTTTTTAATATACTAACCAACGATTGCTGACGCGCAGCGATGTTGAGGGTTCGTAAAGGATAACGTTCTATGAGTCGGGACGAATTTCATAAGTCTGAACGTGGCAGGAAATCTAGAAAATCTGATAAGGGAAATGCTAAGGCTCATTATAAATATATTGGGGAAGAGGGAGGGGGGGGGGGCACTGAAGTGAAATTGTAACAAGACAAAGAGTTCTCGTCAGATGGGTATAGGATTGTATCAACAGCAGCAGAAAAAGTTATAACGCGAGTGGGATTCTTTATGTATAGGAAAGTAGGACAGAATAACTTCCTGTGAAAACCTATTACTGTGAACAGTTCAGTGGTAGTGTTGTTCTCCTCAGAATCGACAGCAAACCAACACCGACAGCGATAGTTCAGATATACATGCCGACGTCGCAAGATGAAGATGAAGACATAGAGAAAGCATTTGAGGATACTGAAAGGGCTATACAGTACGTAAAGGAAGATGAAACTCTATTAGTCATGGAGGATTTGAATGCGGTTATAGGAGAAGGAGTAGAAGAAAGGGTTACTTGGAATATGGGATTTTTTACTAGGAATGAGAGAGTAGAAAGACTAATTGAGTTCTGCAATAGCTTTCAGCTAATAATACTGCTTACGCTGTTCAAGAATCGCAAGAGGAAGTGGTATACTAGGAAAAGGCCGCGTGATACTGGAAGATTTCAGTTACATTACATCATGGTCATACACAGATTCCGAAATCAAATACTTGATTCTACAGCGTTTCCAGGAGCAGATAGAGCCTCGCGCTACAATTTTGAGATGGTGTAGAGTAGGCTGAAGTTTAAGAGAATACTCAGGAAGAATCAATGCACAAAGAAGTGGGATACAAAAGTACTAAGGAGTGAGGAGCTATACTTGAAGTTCTCTGAGGATATAGATACTGCGATAGGGAATAGCTCAGTAGGCAGTTGAGTTGAAGAGGAATGGACGTCACTAAAAAGGGCAATCACAGAAGTTGGAAAGAAAAAAATAGATATAAAGAGGATAGCTACGAAGAAACAATGGATAACAGAAGAAATACTTCAGCTGATGGATGAAAGAAGGAAGTCCAAAGATATCCAAGAAAATACAGGAATACAGAAATACAAGTCACTTAGGAATGATATAAACAGTAATTGCAGGGAAGCTAAGGCGAAATGACTGCATTAAAAATGTGAAGGAACTGAAAAAGAAATGGTTTAGAATGACTAACTCAGCATGTAGTAAAGACAAAAGAATCCTGGTGCAATTAAAAGTAAGGGTGGTAACACTAAGAGTGTAGTAGGAATTTCACTGCTAAATAGAGAGGAGAGAGCAGATGGAGGCGTGTATCAGGCGGAAGGCTTTCTGATGGCGTCGTAGAAGAGGAAACACGAGTCGACGTAGAAGAGGTAGAGAATTCAGTGTTAGAATCAGAATTGGAGAAGGAATACTTACCATCGGATAAGGCTGAAGGGACAGATAACATTTGGGTGAATTGGCAACTAAACCACTATTCACATTCATGTGTAGAATGTATATAAGTCTGCCGATATGCCATCTAACGTTCGAAGAAACATCGTCCACACAATTCCGAAAACTGCAAAAGCCGACACGTGAGAGAATTTTCGCACGATCAGCTCAATAGCTCTTGAATCCATGCAGCTGACAAGAATAATATACAGAAGAACGGAAAAGAAAATTGAGGATATGTTGTTACATGACGATCAGTTTGTCTGTAGTAAAGGTAAAAGCACCAGCGGCAATTCTGATATTGTGACTGATAATGGAAGCAAGACCAAAGAAAAATCAAAATCAAGGCACGCACATAGAAAAGCTTTCGACAATGTCAAATGGTGCAAGAAGTTCGAAATTCTAAGAGAAATGGGAGCAAGCTATGGGGAAAGAGAGGTATTACAAATGTATGTTCAAAAGTTAAGAGAGAACCATATGAGTGGAAGATGAACGTCTGCTCGGGTTAGCAAGGGTGGAAGGCAGGGATGTAGTCTACCGTTTTTGATAATCACTCTGAATGACAAATAAAAGAAAGGTCGAAGAGTGAAATTAAAATTCAAGGTGAATGGATATCAGTGACAAGATTTGATGGTTATATTGCTACCCTCAGTGAAAGTGCTGAATGCTTTTTCCAGTACGACAAATGTTATGAACGTGTCCTGATTTTTCTTCAGTCTTGCTTCCATTATCGACCGCAATGTGAGGACAGCCTCTCTGGACCAGCATGTTTCATAAAGTCAAACTGGTCGTCATATAATACGTACTCAGTTTTTTCCTATTATTCTGTATATTATTCTGGCCAGCAGCTTCGATGCATAAGCTGACTGTGCGGTATATCTAGATTTTTGTCTGTTCTTTCAATCTGATTGGATAATATTTTTCCGAATGTCTGATGCTTTGTTTGGCAGTCTCATACATTCTACACACCAACGTAGTCGTTATGTTGCAGATTCGCCCAATTATTTTAGAAATTCCGCTGGAAAGTTATCTGGCGCTTCTGCCCTATTTTATCTTAGGTCTTCCAAAGCCCTTTTAAATTCTGATTCTAATAGAGTATCCCCTGTCTGTTCCCTATCAGCGACTGTTCCTTCTTCTGTAATATTATTAGACAAATACTCCCTCACATAGAGGCCTTCAATCTACTCTTTCCACCTGTCCGCTATTTCCTCTGCATTTAAAAGTGGAATTCTCATTGCACTCTTAACGATACCACCCTTGCTTTTAATTTTACCAACGTTTAATTTGAATTTTCTATATGCTGAGTCAGTGCTTCCAACAATGATTTCTTTTTCGATTGTTTAACATTTTCCTTGGAACCATTTCGCCTTATCTTCCCTGCACTTCCTACTTACTTCGTTCCTAAATCAAATGCTTTTTGGATTCCTGAATTTCCCTGGACTTTTTTGTACTTTCTTTTTTAATCGATAACTTGTAGTATTTCTTCTATTCCTCATGGTTTCCTCGCAGTTATCTTCTATGTACTTAAGTTTTTGTTTCTAACTTAAGTAATTACTTATTCTAGAGATATCCATTCCTCTTCAATTGAGTTGCTTACTCAGCTATACATTAACGCAGAGTCCGTAGCCTTAGATAACTTCAAGTGTGTCTCTTCCTTCCATAGTACTTCCATTCCCATTTCTTTGAGTCTTCCTCACTAGCCTGACATCAGCATGCTCTCCGTCATTATTAAATTATGGTCTGAGTCTACATCCGCTCATGCATGCATCTTATGGTCCTTGACTGACCTTGATGTAATCTAATTGAAATATCTGCGAATCTTCGGCTTTTTCCTAGCAGACCTCATCCTCTTGTGATTCGTAAACAGAGCATTCACTATTAGTAGTTGAAATTTATCTCAGAACTCACCAAGTCTTTCTACTCTCTCGTTCTACCAAGCTCATATTCACCCATAATCTTTTCTTCTACCCCTTCTCCTACAACCGCATTCCAATCCTCCAATACTATTATATCTTCAACTCCCTTTACGTACGGAATTACTTGTTCAGTAGCTTCATGTACTCTCTCTATCTCTTCATCTTCTGCTTGCGATGTCGCCATGTATAAGTGAACTATTGTTGTCGCAGGTGGTTTGATGTCAATTCTGCTGAGAACAAGCCTATCACTGAACTGTTCGCAGCAACTCATTCCCTGTCTTACCTTACTGTTCATAACGAGTGCAAATCCTGTTATACCACTTTCTGCTGCTGTTGATATACTCATCCGACCAGAAATTCTTATCTTCTTTTCATTTCACTTCGATGACATCCACTATACTGATCCTTAGCATTTCACTTTCAGGTTTTCTAGCTTTCCTACCATTCAAACTTGTCATTCCTCGCACCGACTCGTAAAACCTTACGGTTTCATTTATTATTCGATGTTTTCTCATGGTCAGCTCCCCTTGGCATTCCCCTCCCTTTCAAGACGCTTTTTCATTTACAGGCCACGTGTCCTATAGATACACATTATGTGTCTGTAATGTAGTAGTTTCCATTCCCTTTCTGAATCCTCATGCCGTTGATAATGGCAAATTCTTACCCCTTTCAGTGTTAGTTTCTCACTTCAACGGCATGTAGGTGCCATGAACCTCTGTCCGATTCTCCTCCCTCTTTGACAAGGGTGTTGGAAGGATGAGGGTGGCGTTTGATACCGTAAGTGTTCAGCTGCCTTTGCTGATGATTTCTATTCAAAATTTAAGCAGTGGCGGCTTTTAAACCTGGAACTGAGGACGTTTTTGATTACTAGTCATAGAAAGTATCCCTATACCACTGGTAGTCAATGAATATTTTGTCGAACAGATGCTCCAACGCCCCCGCTCCCTCCATTAAGCCGTGTACTAGGGTTGGACCACTCCTCACATTGACAGACTAAGTTCATTACATTGCCATCTAAGGTGGGTCAGGTACGATGTTCTTTAATTTTCATGATCGTATACCCATAGGTAACCCCCCCCCCTCCTCCCACACACACACACACACACACACACACACACACACACACACACACACAGAGAGAGAGAGAGAGAGAGAGAGAGAGAGAGAGAGAGAGAATGACGAGTCTAAATACAAGGGAAACCAGTTCCATTGATAGTCATCTTTTGTTCTTCCTGTCGAAGCAGGTTCGACAGCAGAGCATTATTCTATTTAGTAAGTATCCTGGAACTTCTTTAACCAGTTTGAGTTGTTGTTTTTTCTGGTGTAAACGAAGCCCTCTCTCTCTTCTGTTCGCAAACGGTCCTGGGATCTCTTTGAGGAGTGCTTCCACACTAATCAGCTCCGTTATATTTTGACGGGACTCGTCCACCTTGTGCTCACGCTGCAATATGTAACTGAGGGCATCAACCAACCGGTTATCCGTCCCTGTTATGCATCGTCAAATCCTAAAAGCCTACCTCCCTGTTCTCCGCAACATTCAAGTAAGTGCCTGGTTATCAGTTTTAAATCGAAAGACTTGTGTGCTAGATAAAACTTAAATCGTTCCAAACCGAACGGCTCGTACAGCTCCCCTAACTCAAAGTATTTACTCTCCGTGGCTGACAAGAATCTGGATACTTATCTGATGGGCTTCCCCCCCCCCCCCCCCAACACACACCCCTTCATTTTCTTGGAGGAGCATGGGAGCAGTACCAGAATTAGATTCGTCCGTCTGCAGGAAAACTTCACTATCAGTATCAGTTACAGCTGGCATGGGTGCACTAGGAAGTCCACCTTCAAAGCATCAGATGGCGCCTGCTGTTATCTCATTGTAATCTTTCTTCTTTCTGACGCGTGTGGTCAAGGTGAATGGCCAGCTGCGCAAAATTTGGGATGAATCTTCAAAAGATAGTAAGTATCCTGATGAAACTCAGAATGTGCTTTACGTTATTCGGCATCAGGAACAAGTGAAAGGCCTTGGTCTGTTCGTGAGACACTCAAAACACGTTGGCAGACACTATGTGACCTAAAAAAGAAATCTATCTACAAGCCATATTGACCCTGGATGATGATTTTAGCATTAGCCTCACCTCATGCAGGTGATGTGGAACTTGCCCTACAAGAACTAAATGTTCATTGAAAGTGTTGCTACAAACCACCACATTGCCCATACACGCATTTAAATTTAAGACCATCTAGTACAGAATCTAGTGGCTGAGACATTGCATCTGCGCCTGTAGACGACCCAAATCTGACTCGGCTGTACTCGAACAGATTCCTGTCAGTCCAAAACACAGTAAGACGTTTAGATTGCTCCACGGTAGGCACATGGTGGTAGGCCTGGTGAAAGTCGAGTATAGCACAGTACTGGGCTCTGGAAAACTATGTGAAGCCATTATGCAAAGCAGGTAATGGTACTGATTCAAAAATGACCTTTTCATTGGCAGAGAAATCACTGATTTGATGGTATCCTTGCCTACTGAGTTTGGATAGAAGAAGATTGACGTGGCGTTGGGGGACACTGAAGGCTGATTACGGCACCAGTCAAAAGTTGGTCGATAATTTTGTGCAGTTCCTTCGTCTTTGGAGGCGAAAAGCGATAAGGAGACTGGCGAGTCGAAACCTGAACCATGAGCTGAATTTTTTACTGAATCTTATCATACACCCCAAGTCTGTCTGTTAGTGCCTCCGGACATTATTCCAAAGCGTACAACAGAACCAGGACCTGCTCTCTGTCCAGATGAGAAGCAGCGAAGGACGACTCCTTTGCCTTAACAGAACAGTTGTCTGTGTTCACGCAAAAGATACCTCTTGCTGGCAAAAATTTAAACAAAGCTATTTTATCTACATAATTTGTCCAGACCGTTCAGAAAAACCACTTCACAGAGCCGATCTTTGTACAACTCCTTTACTGACGTAAACTTTAAAGGCCAGTACATTTCCTGAATCCTAAAATGAAGACAAGATTTCCCTACAGCAAACAGTGGCTTCCCATTAAAATTTTGGCAACACGTGTGTGACCTTTGCACCCCTTTGAGCCATTCTGGCTCAGCTCCCGATGTACAGGGCAATCCCCACTTGGTTGCATCGAAAACAAGCGTTCTCGTTGCTTGATTTAGGATCGGACCGCTTACTACTTATCAGCAGTCCTGTCCACCAGTACAATGGAACTAAACAGTAGAAGGCTGCGCTTCTCGTCACTGAAACGAACGTTTCCAATGCTCGAAACTTATTTTCTAAACTTGACATATCCCTGATGCTTGCTAGAGAACGGAGTATAGGACCAGTCGTTTGGAAGTACCACTTACACAATCCCTAATATACAAAAGAAAAACAAGTGCGAGAAATACGCACAGTCAGCTCAACGGCTTGTGCATCCATGATAGTGACAAGAATAATATACAGAAGAACGGAACAGAAAATTGTGAATCTGACCTGTCACAGCATCAGAGAGGCAGCTCTGACACGGCGACTGATAATGGAAGACATATTCACAGCATTTTATCGACCTATAAAAAGCAATCGACTATGTATCATGGTGCAAATGCTCGAAACTCTCAGAAAAATAGGAATAATCCGTAGCGAAAGTCGGATGCTATATAATATGGACAAGAATCAAGAGGCAACAATAAAAATGGAATCCCATGAACATCTTTCATCTCTGCTGTTCAGTCTGTGCAGCGAAGAAGCAATGA